>NC_050069.1:40283783-40548783 GCF_009764565.3 Dermochelys coriacea | reverse complement strand
CTGACCATATTGTTTCAAGAGGTGTCAAGCTTAGATGTTCCTAAATTCAGACAGAGTAATTCAAGCTTCTGTTCTGTTAGACTGCCACAACCTAGCAGTGAAGCAGGCAGGAGAGCAGCCACAGCTACTCTCTCCTTTCTGCCTTTTCCCCTCCCTTGTGACGCAGCAGGTGCCCAGTTGGAGAGTATCAATTGTGGGCATATACCCCAGGTAAAGTAAAGCCTCAAACTATGATTCAGTCCAAAGCTCTTTGATCAGAACTGGCTTTATTAACAAAAAATAAGCAAAACGGGAGCAAAGCAACTCCAAATGTTTGGTCAAGGCCACCAGAGGCCTTTTCAGCTTTCACTAAACTGGGAAGGTGTAACCCCACTTCAGTTGCTTTCCCTGTGTTTTAAAGCCACACCCCAGATCACCCATGTGATGGGGTTAATACTAGCATTCCTTAAAACCGCTTATGCATTTGGGGTCGAGGTGTGCCTTTATACTTTGCTGCCTGGAGCTTCTAAGCAGCTGCAGCTGATAAAGAACAGCAGTTGCTCAGTATGCTCCTAACTCATGCCAGAGCTGCTCCTATGGTTTCAGAGAGAGCAGTGTGTGGCAGCTGATGAAACAGTGCCCCTATCTCTTCTCTATACTGATAATACTTCAGTTTAAAAGTTACAGGGAATGTTCAGGGAAACCTTTTTCAATTCTTAAGCAAATATAAATGTTCTTCCTAACACAAGCCAGCTTTTAGAGTCCAAAGAGCCACAAGAGGCTTTTAGGCCATTGATTGAATGCCATTGTGTTATGCCTAAGCGGTTGGAGCTCAGATCTTGACTGTGGTAACATTCATTTTCTTCTCTTTAAGCATTTAACATAACATATATTTGTCTCATTAAACAGCTGGAAGATATCTCTTTTAAACAGTGATTCACATTTTCTTTTTTCCTTTGCACTATGTGTCTACACTAAAGCTGGATGTCTATATTCAGACGATGAATTTCACAAGGTCTTTACTGTTCTAATCATTTATTGATGTAGATATTTTTTATAAAGTGCTGATCAGTATTCTCAAACCACATGAGCAAACTTTTAAAACAAGATTATAAACCAAAAATAATGATAAAATAGCATAATGCTGACAAAGGATTCTCAAAGCTTCAATAGCACATCAGAACTCGGAACTGCCTCTCGCCAGGGAATGCTTTGGAGAACAAACTGACACTGCAGGGTGCCCTGAAGTAGTCATATCTGGGTTCTAATAGACCACTGTGGTAATTGGTCTTTTTAGCTGATATTTTCAGAGTAGATGTGGGGAGGCAAGGGACTGGAGGCTCTTCAATCTTGTCAGGCAAATGTGTAACAAGATCCAGTGACTGGAAGCTTAAGCTAGACAAATTCAGATGGGAATAAAGCATACGTTTTTAACATTGAGGGTACCATTGGAACAATTTACTAAGGATTGTGGTGGATTCTCCACCCCTGAAAATTTTAAAATGAAGACTGGGTATTTTTTTTAAAGATATGCTCTAGTTCAACAGGAATTAATTCAGGGAAATCCTATGATCTGCATTACACAGGCAACCAGATTAGATGATCCCGTGGTCCCTTCTGTCTTTATAATCTATTAATCTAGTCCAAGCCCTGACTTTAAAACAAGCTGCACCCGTGTTAAAATGAGAGTGTGTATGTAGTGCTGACAGTATATTGTGTAGATGTTCAAAATATCACTGTGTGCTCTCTGAGCTCTACTGTGCTCTTTGACCTTGACACCCCCTCAATTTTGAGTTAACACCTGACTGAGAGGAATGTGTCAGTTTTTAACTCCTTAAACAATTGTTCCACGCTCTCTGCAGACTTCTGTAGATCTCCTTTCATCAGTTACACTTGGTTCACATATATGTAGTTTACATCTCAAGGATAATAGCTAGTGTGATAGGGTCAGGCCAGATGGCTACAGGAGAGTGATAGAAGGCAGATATATTAGTCCCAGGTTAAGAAGGTCCCTTTTCCCTGGGTAAGGTAACAGGGAAGGTTCCAGAACAATCAGGAACTTTCTGGAAACAATTAAGGCTGACAGGCTGATTAGAACACCTGCAGCCAATCAAGAAGCTGCTAGAATCAATTAAGGCAGGCTAATCAGGGCACCTGAGTTTAAAAAGGGCTCACTTCAGTTTGTGGTGAACGTCTGAGGAACTGAGAGTGAGAAGGTGTACTGCTGGAGAGCTAAGAAGTACAAGCATTATCAGACTCCAGGAGGAAGGTCCTATGGTGAGGATAAAGAAGGTGTTGGGAGGAGGCCATGGGGAAGTAGCCCAGGGAGTTGTAGCTGTAGCACAGCTGTTCCAGGAGGCACGCTAGACAGTTGCATTCTACAGGGCCCTGGGCTGGAACCCGGAGTAGAGGGTGGACCCGGGTTCCCTCCAAACTTCCCAACTCCTGGTCAGACACAGGAGAAGTTGACCTGGACTGTGGGTTCATGAAAACAGCCAAACTGAGGGCTTCTGAGAATCTCTGCGGTGAGCAAATCCGCCAATAAGCGCAAGACCCACCAAGGTAGAGGAGGAACTTTGTCACACTAGAGACAGATTTTTTTTTTTTTTTAGGTAAAAGCTGAGGTTCTGGAGAAACAGATAAGAGTGATAGGTCCTGTACAGATTCCCCCCCCCCTTTTTAGGGATTAATACATGATTTTCATTATGTGAGTCATATCCAGACACTACAGTGATGGAACCAGATAAATGGTCAAGAAGAACTGATGCACACAATTCATTAGATAAAATAGTTTAAGATCAGTATTGCACAAATGCTCAGGGAATGAAGAGGCCATAAATAGGCTCTCCCCTGCCTTCCAACTCTGCTTTGTCAAGGCTGAGGACAATGGGAATCCATGTGCTCAAGAATATGAGAACTCCATAGAGTAAGTGATGCAAACTTCCTAGGTCTCCACTTTCTTCTCTTCCATCTTCCCACTTTGCTGACCAGTCACAGCTGGAACTCTGCAGCCCTTCCAAGGTGGAAGAGTGGCCCCTCTGATCCAGTGCTACTTGGTGCTCCAGGCAGCGTTATCCTTTTAAGTCCAACTCCACCTAGATCTCTGATGGGGGCATTGTGCCTCTTCACTACCCCCAACATCAGGCTGTGGCTATTAGCTATAATCAGTCTCTTTAGTTTTTGGTGGTAGATGTTATCCAGTGTCATTGTAGGACTATTTTTGTTCTATATTTCCTGAGATTCTATATTTGTGTCTCTTTTCTGATATGTAGTTTCTAACATGTAGATGTTTGTTCTTCCTGCTGCATGTTGAGCTAACTGGACGCTTACGAGTATTGCATTTTTGATCTGTAGTAAATGGTGGTTGGGTTATAAGCTTTCATTTTTGGTAATCCAACTTTGAGGTTCAGAAAACCAAATAGGCCCACAAATGCAAAACTTACAAAGTTTAGTGGCTGAGCCTCATTATAAGAGATATTAATTTGTCATCGTTTCTCTCATGTCCAGAGTTGAAATGCTTTACTGAATATATTTTTTTTTAATATAGCTGTTAAGTTGGTTGAAAATAAACTCCTTAAAAATGACTGTATTGGTTAAACTAGACTGAAATAGTATTTCCTGATGGCTATCATTTTATTAATGAATAGAATCATGAGATGCTTTTATAAGAGAGACTAGAAATGTTTACTGTTAATGTACAGCTGTTGATAATAATGTGTTATAGTATTGGAATCTTTTTGTACATTACATAGAGATCATCCAAGAAGAAGCAACTATATAATTTTTAAACTTGTACACATATTATCAATGCTTTAGAATTACATTGTTGTTTTAGAAATTGAACAGAATGAAGTGACCTTGTTTTGGTGAAGATACAGTAGCTTTGTTTAGATTTAGTTGATTACCTCAAACTTTTAAAATATTTCTGGTGTTTTCTTTTAACAAAGAAGACATTGTGGTAATAGAAGATTTATTCTTTAAAAATTTTAAACATTTAAAAAAAATTACTACTTTTGCGGAGTGATGACTCAGGTAAGCACCATCCACCAGTCAAGGTAGATTATGAAATGGATGGGCATAGTCTTACCTGCCTCTCAAGGTTCGCAAAACTGCTGTTCATGCCAATTTTTTCTTTTACAAAAATGAGAAGTATGTTATCCAGAAGAAAGCTGGGTTTCTTCTTCGAATGCTTGTTCACGTTGATTCCAGTCAGGTGTGCATGCACCGTGTGCACAATTGCTGGAAATTTTCCCCCGTGTGGAGCCCCCTGGAGTGGCGCCGCCTTGGCGCTCAATATATGACCCTGTCGACCTAGCCCATCTTCAGTTTCTTCTTACGATACGTGACAGTTGTCGGAACTGCGAGTGGCTTGCTTATAAGTTCTACTCGCTTCCCCTAGCTCTCTAGCTTAGTTTACCTCAGTAGTTTATAGTTCTAGTTTAATTAGTTAGTAGTTCTTTGGGGGGCAGGGGGGGTTTCCCGTTCACCCTGACCTTTCCCGTTGGGGACCTCAGTGCGTGCCTCAATCTCCGGGGTTCAAGCCCTGCAAATCCTGCAATAAGCCCATGCTAACTGCAACTCTTATGACGCTTGTTTAAAGTTCTGAGGGAGGCTCATCAAGCTGAAAGGGGCAGGATTTGCAAGGGTTTTCAACCCAGGACCAAAAAGGAGCAGGATTTCAGGTTGAAAGAGCTCTTCATGGAGGCAGCTCTTAAACCACAGTCCACCTTGATGTGGCAGGACCCAACACCGAGCTCTTGGATGCGCAGCGTGCCAGCATTGGTTACAGAATCAGTACCGCAGAAGATTGCCACGCACAGAGACTTATGGCACTGCTGATCCCCCATATCTAAGACTGTGGGAACAGCCTGGCACCGGTCCCACTCTCTCTGGCATCGCAGAAGAAGCGCGCCAAGCAGAGTAGAGGCGGATCTCCTGTGAGACCCTCCCCTGCGGTGTCAGCCAATGGGGCTCGTCCCAGAGAGGAACACCTGGCCCCGAGACCCTTGGAGTCAGCTCCGGGAACTTCAGACATGGAAGGAATACCAGTGAACCTGGGACCGTTGGACTCCCCAATCCACATGGTGGAGGAAGTGGGGCTGCCACTCATTCTGGACACCTTCGACATCGTGTGGGACCTCATTGTTATGACGGCACTACAGTCTCCAACTGTCTGCGACAAGCTCCTGGCACCGCCGAGAGCACTACCATCCCTCGGCAAGCCAACAATGATGTGCCCACCCGCATCGCCGGGTCACCGATCCTCGGCACCAGAAAGGAGGCACCGTCCTGATACCCAGTGCTGCTTGGAGTCCCACCACCGCTCTCATTAACGGCACTGGTTGAACTCATGGCACTGATTGTCTCTTCACCAGTCCCTGGATAATCGGAGGTCCCGCTCCCAGCGCCAGTCATCATCACGTCACTGATTCCCTCCATACAGATCGAGTTCTCGGCATCGCTCCCCTTCCATGTGGCACTGCTCACCTGGCCAGCTCCGATCGGTACCACCATGACCCTCTAGACTCTCTAGATCCCTGTCCTCAGAATCAGATGCAGGGTCTAAGTACTCACAACGGAGCTGGCATTGGTCAACGCATCGATGGCCTGACGTGGGTACAGTGCCATGGCTAGCCCAATTGCCATGACCGGCACAATGGCCTTTTTGGACCTCTTGGGCATATCACCAGTCCCAGGGTACCTTATCCATGGTCTCCTGGTCGGTGGCATCCAAGCCCAGGCTGCAGACAGCCTCGACCAGCTGCCCTGCGCCCAGAGGTGCTGAAGGGATTCCGGTTACAACATCTTCACCGACACAGACACCTGCGCCTACAGTGGAACAGGGGATCATCGACGCAGGACAGCAGGTCGAGCAGCAGGTCCCCATGGACCAACAGGCCCAGGATGACCCAGTTTCTCCGCCTGCATTCTCGTCCTCTTCCCCAGATGAGGCGGTAGCGGGAACTTCAGTCTCAAGACCACCCCCCATAGATTGTCACATCCACCAGGACCTACTTTGCAACATGGGCTTGCAAGCCAAGGAGGTGATGGAACAGGAGGATCTAATGGTGGACATTTTGGTCCCAGAAGGTCCATCCTGAGTAGCGCTGCCACTCATTAGGATCATTCAAAACAACACCAAAACTGTGTGACAGACCCCATTCTCCATCCCCCCGATGGCCAAGGGAGTAGAACACAAATACTTCATTCCCTCCAAGAGTTACGAGTATCTATACTCCCACCTGCAGCTCTGCTCCTTGGTGGTGTCTGCGGTTAATGAACGTGAAAGGCAGGGGCAGCAGGGACCCACGCCTAAGTCCAATGACTCTAAATAACGTGACCTTTTTGGTAGAAAGGTCTACTCCATAGGGTGCGTACAGCTCAGGATTGCTAATCAGCTGGTAGTCCTGAGCAGATATAATTTTAACTCATGGAACTCCATGCTGAAATATAAGGAGCTAATACCATCGGAGTTCAGGGACGAGTTTGGGGCCATTGTGGAGCAGGGCAAGACAGTGGCACAGACCTCTTTACAGGCCTCACTGTACACTGCTGACTCAGCGGTGCATATCTTGTCCTCTGGCATAACCATGAGGAGAACCTCACGGATTCAAGTTTCAGGCTTATGCCCCCAAGGTCAAACAGACTCTGCAGGACCTGCCCTTTGATGGTACAGGATTATTTGTAGAGCAAACAGACTCCAGGCTACACAGCCTAAAGGGTTTGAGGGTGACGATGAAGTCGCTGGGGATACATACCCCAGCTAGTCAGCGAAAACACTTTAAACCTCAACTCCCTCAATGTCCTTACAACCCTTGCGCTAGGCAAGATTTTTCTAGAAGGTGAGGTAGGAACAGCAAGCATAAGCCCTCATCATCACGCACCTCCTTGGCCTCCAAGTAGGCCTTTTGAAGATGCGCCCAGGGATGACGTGCCAGACTATATTCCGGATCCTCAACCCTGCTTTTGGAATCATCTATCCCAAATAACATTGGACCGCTGGGTTCTCTGCCTGGTAGAAGTGGGATATTCTCTCCAATTCTGCTCCTCCCCTCCCTCATACCCTCCTTCCATGTCCCTCTTCAGGGACCATTCTCACGAGCAGCTCCTTATTCAGGAGGTGCAATCGCTTCTCACCATAGGCGCAATGGAGGAGGTTCCTCAGGAGCAAAGGGCTCAGGGCTTCTATACCCACTATTTCCTAATCTCCAAGGGAAAGGGGGAGGTCTCAGACCCATTCTAGATCTGCGTGGCCTCAACAGGTTCATGGTGAAATTGAAGTTCCGCATAGTCTCCCTGAGCACTATTATTCCTTTCCAGGATCCACGAGACTGGTACGCTGCCCTCAGCATGAAAGACACGCACTTTCACATAGCTATTTGGCCCACACACAGACAATTTCTGTGGTTTGTAGCCAGCCACAAACACTATCAGTTCACGGTCCTCCCCTTTGATCTGTCGACAGCCCCCCGAGTGTTCACCCAGTGTATGTCAGTTGTGGCAGCTTTCCTCCATAGGAGGCAGGTGGAGGTATATCCCTACCTTGATAACTGGCTACTCAGGGGGTACACAAGGGAGCAGGTGGAGTCTCAAGTCCAACTATAGTCAGAGCGACTTTTGAGAGGCTGGGTCTCCTGCTCAACGTGAACAAGTCAACGTTGTCAATGACTCAAAGAATAGAATTCATCAGTGTGGTGCTGGACTCGGTGCAGGCAAGAGTGCTCCTGCCAGGCCTGATTTCATACCATCACAGACATTATCCAAAGCCTCAGGTAGTACCCAACCACTACAGCAAGGGGATACCTGAGTCTCCTCGGCCTCATGGCAGCCTGCACTTGCGTGGTTCAGCATGCCAGGCTGAGGCTCAGACAACTTCAAGCATGCCTCGAGTCTGTATACCACCAAGGGCGCGACCGCCTGGAATCTGTGGTCACGATGCCTTCGAGGTAGTCGAGTCCTTCCAATGGTGGCTCGACTGTCCCACAGTCTGCAAGGGAGTCCCCTTCAACATCCCCCAGCCCTCCTTGTCCCTAGTAATGGGCGCGTCAGCTCTGGCTTGCAGGGGGTGCATCTGGGAGAGCTCCAGACTCAAGGATTACGGTCGCAGGATGAGCTCTCCTTGCATATCAATATCAGAGAGCTCAGAGCAGTATGGCTAGTATGCCAAATCTGCCTATCCCAGCTCCAAGGACAGTGTGTGCTGGTAACAAATGACAACGGCACGGCCAGGGTTTACATCAATAAGCAGGGTGGAGCCTGCTCTTCCCCCCCGTGTCAGGAGGCCCTTCAGCTATCAGAGTTCTGCATAGCCCACTCCATTCACCTGGAGGTGTTCTGTCTCCCAGGTGTGCAGAATGAACTAGCGGACCACCTCAGCAGATCGTTTCGCAATCACGAGTGGACCATCTGTCTGGATGTCATATATTCCATCTTCCAAAAGTGGGATTTCCCCAGGTTGATCTGTGTGCCACCAGGAGCAACAGGAAGTGCCCAATGTTCTGCTCCTTTCAGAAACAGCCTGGGTTTGATCTCGGATGCATTCCTGCTATCCTGGGGAGATCTTCTCATGTATTCATTTCCACCATTTCCACTCATGCACAGAGTACTGCTGAAAATCCGCAGAGACAGAGCTGTAGTAATTCTGCTGGCCCCAGCATGGCCTCACCAGCATTGGTACAACATGCTTCTGGAGCTGTCAATGGACACTCCCATCCTGTTAACACTCTACTTCAATCTGATCACGCAGGACCATGGTTGCCTTCATCACCCGGACCTCCAGTCCCTCCATCTCATGGCTTGGAAGCTTCATGGCTAAACCTAGTGGAGCTCCTGTGCTCGGAACCAATAAGAGAGGTCCTGCTCAGCAGCAGAAAACCATCCGCCAGGGCCACTTATCTGGCTAAGTGGAAAAGGTTCACTTGCTGGTGTGCCCAACATCACACTCCTACACTCCAGGCATCCTCGAGTACCTTCTGCACCTCAACCAACAAGGCCTGGCAGTGTCATCTAACAGGGCACACCTTGCTGCTATATCGGCGTTCCATCCGGGCATGTCTTGGATGCTCCATATTCGCTGACCCTATGGTAGGTCGTTTCCTTAAGGGCCTGGGACCGCTATATCCTCGGGTTAGACAGCCTCTTCCGGCATGGGACCTTAAGCTGGTCCTCTCCAGATTAATGGGACCCCCATTCGAACCGCTGGTGACTTGCTCCCTTTTCTACCTGTCATGGAAGGTAGCCTTCCTGTTCGCCATCATGTCAGCCAGGAGGGTGTCGGAGTTAAAGGCCCTTACCTCCGACCTGCCCTACACAGCCTTCCACAAGGACAAGGTACAACTAAGACCTCACCCGGCCTTTCTCCCTAAGGTAGTGTCACAATTCCATATTAGCCAAGACATTTTTCTACCTGTCTTCTATCCCAAGCCACACAACAATACCCAAGAGAAAGGCTGCACTCACTGGATGTTCGGCAGGCATTAGCGTTCTACATTGAGTGCACAAAGCCGTTCAGGAGGTCGAACCAGCTATTCGTGGCCGTGGCAGACCACATGAAAGGACTCTCGGTCTCATCTCAAAGATTATCTTCCTGGATCATGGCCTGTATCCGCACGTGTTATGATCTGGACAAGGTCCCAGCCCCGCCTCTTAAGGCTCATTGCACAACGACACAGGCCTTGTCAGCTGCATTTCTGGCCCAGGTCCAGATAAAGGAAATCTGCAGGGCAGCTACTTGGTCCTCAGTGCATATGTTCACCTCTCCCTATGCCATCACGCAGCACTCTAGAGATGATGCAGCTTTCGGCAGAGCAGTGCTCCAATCAGCGATTCCTTGACTCTGACCCAACCTCCAGGGTAGAGCTTGGGAGTCACCTGATTGGAATCAACGTGAATAAGCACTCGAAGAAGAAAATGGTTACTCACCTTCTTATAACTGTTGTTTTTCGAGATGTGTTGTTCATGTCCATTCCACTACCCACCCTTCTACCCTTCTGTTGGAGTAGTTGGCAAGAAGGAACTGAGGGGCCGGATCAGCAGGGTCATATATTGAGCGCCATGAAGACTCCATTCCAGGGGGCTCCACAGCTGACCTGATGGGAGCTGCCGGGGGGAACATTTCTGTTAACTGTGCACGTGGCGTGCGCACACCTGATTGGAATGGACATGAACAACACATCTCAAAGAACAACAGTTACAAGAAGGTGAGTAACTGTCTTTTGTCTGAGATCACCATAATGAGCAACCTGTTGCATGTGTAGGTTGACCATGCTGGGTGTGAACATGGAATTTAGAATCCAGAATCACTGCTCTTGCACTGATGACTTTGGCATAATTTGACAAACAACGTAACCTCCGCAGCTTGGTTTCCTTATTTGCAAACTGGGGCAGCCATCATTCTTGGCCTTGGAATTCAGGTTCATCAGCTGAATTCTCTATGCCTATCATCAAGACACTCATGTCATTCTTGAAACCAACTCTTCTCATTACTGCACAGTGTCTCCAATACTACTGTTTTTGTAGACTTTTCTTAATTCTGCACCTGTTTTTCAGAAAAGTTTTCCCCAATTTATAAGCACAACAGAATTGTCTTTTAGATCATTCTCATCTGTGCTAAGAACTTTGATTTTTAAGTTGTATGACTCTATTTCCCAGCAAAAGTCATGTGACATAAGTAGTGAGGTACAATAAGAGCTCTCTTAGGATTACTTTAAATAGAATCAGCAAAGAGTCCTGTGGCACCTTATAGACTAACAGACGTATTGGAGCATAAGCTATCGTGGGTGAATACCCACTTCATCGGATGCATGTAGTCTACATGCATCTGATGACATGCATCTGACGAAGTAGATATTCACCCATGATAGCTTATGCTCCAATAGGTCTGTTAGTCTATAAGATGCTACAGTACTCTTTGTCGCTTTTACAGATCCAGACTAACACAGCTATCTACCCCTCTGATACTTTAAATAGAATGGAAGAATTTGGGTATATTAGGTTCTGTGCCCTTGAATGTGATTTTTATTTGATATATTAGCTGTGACATAGCTATTGCATGACTGAGATGGGCCTGTAAGCGATGTAGTATACAGATGGAGTTTCTCTGAAACAAAGCCAGAGACTAAATTTGAATGTGCTCATTTAGAGGGTAAAGAATACTTCATAAAACATATGGAAACATTTCTATGTTTTTTCATTAAATAGCTTTTTTAGTCTTTAAGCACTTTTTTATGGTTGATCATGTTAATGTGTCATTTACCTGAATCAAGACCACCTACATATGTGATTTACTAAAAGGGAGGAGAGGGAGAGAAGAGAGGGGAAATATTGCTATAATGTTATGAAGTATTTACAAAAATAACTTGAGAAGTTTACTTTTGTATTTTATTATTCCAAAAATTTTAGTGTATTCCAGTATTTAAAAGTTGAGAAACATTACACTTCTACAGATTCGTTTCATTTGCTGAATAATTAATGCTGAAATATATGATTTATTTATGGTTTATGTAGAATAGTAAATAATGAGGAGGACAGAGCAATCATTACTTGCTTGGTAAGTGGGACTTATTCAAATAAAATTTGTTTTAGTACAGCCAAATGCAGAGTTATAAATCTAGGAGCAAGGAATGCAGGCCATGCATATAGAATGGGGTCCTGTATCCTGGAAGGCAGTGACTTTGAAAAGGATTGAGAGGTCATATTGGACAAGCAACTCAACATGAGTTCCCAGGGCATTTATGTGGCCAAAAGGGCTAATGCAATCTTCCAATGTATAACTAAGGAGTAGGTATAGGGAGGTGATTTTACCTCTGTCCACAGCAGGGTTTCTCAAACTTCATTGCACTGTGACCCCTTTCTGACAACAAAAATTAATACATGATCCTGGAAAGTGGGACCAAAGCCAGAGCATCACTGCTCCAGGCGGGAGGAGGGGGAAGGAGAAGAGAGGGGCAAAGCTGAAGTCTGGGTAGGGGGCTGTAACTTGAGTCCAGCTGACCAGGACTGAAGCCAAAGCCTGACCCTTCGCTGCCCTCGGCTGAAGCCCTCAGGCTTCGGCTTCAGCCCTGGGCAGTGGGGCTCAGACTTTGGCTTCAGCCCCGGACCTCAGCAAGTCTAATGCCAGCCCTGGCAACCCCATTAAAACAGGGTCGCGACCCACTTTGGGGTCCTAACCCACAATTTGAAAACTGCTGGTACAGAATTGGTGAGAACCATACTAGAATACTGCGTACAGTTCTGGTATCCCCATTTTTAAAAAGAGGTTGAAAAATTGTAGAGGATGCAGACGAGCCACAAAAATAGTTTAGGGGCTAGAGAAAATGCCTTATATTGAGAGACTTAAGAGTTTGAATGGTATGAAATGAAATTTTAATATTGTTTGAGATGGTATATAATTGTTAGTATCTTCCAGTTTAAAAACTTTCACTAGATCGAATTGTCCAACTTGAATAAGATAACGTATGCTGTTCAATATCCATGTGCGCATATGCATGCGCACATGCATACACAATTGTTTAATCAATATAGCAATAGTCCCATAGCTATTTCTCACCTTTGCAATTAGAGACTATGGGCTTTACTCTTCATTCTGTTACAATAGTGTAACACCATCAAATTCTATGGAGTTTATACTAATATAAATGGAATGTAGAATAACCTTATATTTCAACTTTTTGTGGAAACTTGTCCACTAAAAGAAACTCAAAACAATGTTCACAGCATTTTAATTGTTTGTATGCAAATGGCTAAAATCAGCAAGTGACTAAGATTCACAATCTGAGGATGGTTCTGGATCCTCACCTGATCATGGATTTTCATGTAGCATTGGTATCCACAGATGCCTATTTTTACTTGTCCAGCTAAATGAATGCATTATTCCTAATATAGACCTTGTCACAGTTGTGTGTGCTTTTAAGAGCTCCAGGTTTGATTAATAACATGCTACTTTTGAAGGGTGAAGGAAGGTTTGTGATTAAAAGCTAAGACTAACAATTGGAAGTTCTGGGCTCCAGTCCCAGCTCTGCAGGACATGTTGTGTGATATTGGCAAAGGCACTTAATATTACGTTGTCTGTTTGCTCATCTATACAATGGAGGTAATGATACTACTTTGCCTCTACCCGCAGGGAATGGGAGCGGCAGAGCTCCTGGCTCAGCTCCTGGCTCAGTGTCAGGGGAGGGAAGACCCACAACATCTTGGCCGTTCCCCCTCCTTACAGGGCAGCTGCTTGGTTCCTGTTCTGTTCTCTGGTCCCCCTTCCCTCTCTGGAGCTGCGTGTGTTGAGGCGCCTGGCCAGCATGCACTGTCAGGGCAGTGAGTGGAAGTCAGCTCTAAAACTTCACCAAAGCCTCCTGGGGATCCCTTATCCCCACTTTTTGGGGAGCATCTAGCAGCAGCCAGGCTGGGGTGTGTGTGTGTTTTTCCTCTGAAATCTACATTTTACATCAAACTTCCAAACAGACAAAAGTAAATAAAAAACCAACCAACAAAAACCCTTTCATTGAACAGCCCATTTTAAAAATTAAGAATTGAAAAGTTTCATTTTAATAGTTTGACAGCCCTGGAAATGATGTCCTATCTGTTCTCAGAACAGGTGCACAGAGGTATTTTCCTGCCATTGTGACTCAGCCTAGAGGTGGGGAGCCCCATTCTCACTCTAGATGATAATTCAGTATAAAGCCTTCTCAAACTGTTGTCATTTTACTGACAGAGCCCCAAAGGAGCTAATTAGGCAGTTCATGTGCTCATATGCTTCTTATGGGCCGCTGAGTCTCATCAATAGAACTCTGGGATAGGGTAACTTTAACTTGGGTCTGTGCACTGCAATGTGGATGCCAGAGACCTAGGTTCAAACACGGGTCAGAAAGTCCTTAACCTAGGGTTAAAATGCAGTGTAGACACTAAAGTCCAGGGTTTCCTGACATAGGTCAGTTGATTCAAGTCTCACTAACCCTAGGCATACATTGCGGTGTAGGCATACCCAGTGCTACAACAGGGCTCAGATCCCTCAATATAAACAATATCTCTTGTCTCAGGAAAGATGTCAGGTTCTTCACCTAGAAGAAAAATCCCTTTGCCTAAACACTAGGTTGCTGGTTTATTAATAAAGAATTACTGCATTTGTGTGAGCAAGTCAGTTTTTCTTTTGGAATCATGAAAATCTTCCTCTAGGCTAGAGGTGGGAAAACTATGGCCCCTGGGCCATATCCGGCCTGTGGCACCGTCCTGCCTGGCCTTTAAGCTCGTGGCCAGGGAGGCTAGCCCCCGGCTCCTCCCCTGCAACAATGCTGCAGCAGGGCTGCAGGCTCCTGCTGCTCTGAGCTGCATGGTAAGGGGACGGGGTTGGATAAGGGGCAGGAGGTCCTGGGGGGCAGTTGGATGGGGCGGAGGTTCGGGGGGGCAGGGATGTTCAGGGGACAGGGAGCAGGGTGGGTTGGATGGGTCAGAGGTTCTGAGGGGGGCAGTCTGAGGGGGGGAAGTGGGAGGGGGTGGATAGGGGGCGGGGGCCAGGCTGTTTGGGGAGGCACAGCCTTCCGTATCCGGCCCTCCATTCAGTTTCACACCCCAATGTGGCCCTCAGGCCAGAAAATTTGCCCACCCCTGCTTTTGTGTAAGTGAAAACAGTTTCATGCTTGTATACAGTTTGAAGTGGTGTCTGAGCTCTTCCTTTTTAGTAGTAGTCTCTTATCTATGATGGATTCAGTATTATTTTGTTCTCTGTGGGTAAAGCTTATTTAGCAACCAGACTACCTGCCTTGTCCTTGTTCAGTCTTTTCTTATTGCTCACCAAAAAAGGTTCTTTAAGGGTCTGATGAATGAGTATACTATGGGTTTATAGACCTGTGAGATTGCGGCTTATATCTTGTCCTCACAAACTCATAGATGCTGTTTTTGAATCCCCTGGTGCCTGTTCCTTCTAGTATATATTGTTAAAGAGTTCTTTCTTTGTGGCTTTTCCATAAGCCAGGAGAGTTTCAGCTGCAGGCTTTGATGGCAGATATTTCAAATGTTAATTTTTCATAAGGATAAGATAGTGTTAAGAGCTCATCCAAAATGTTTTACTTAGGCAGTCTGAGATGTTTCATTTTAATTAGTCAATTTCTTTGCTACCATTTTTTCTGAAAGCCTCATGATCTGCAAGGTGAAGCTTTGTTACACTCCTTGCGTGTTTAAAAGGGTTATTTATTTTAGCTAGTTCTAAACCCTTTATACATTGGACAAGGTTATTTGTGACTCTTGCTTAAGACTAAAGACCAAGCAATGTGAGTCCAGAAGCCATCAACATGGATTAAATTTTGTATTTTGTTATGCTGTGACCTAGCTGGAACTACTCTTTCAAAAATACCAGATGTCCAATATTCAAAAGGGGAAATAGTTTCTACAATATTTTTTGCCAGTGCAGATTTCCTATCTCTGATACCTGAAGTTCAATGAATATGAATATTGCAAAGTAGTGTTCTCTCAGTGCTGAGCCAGAGTGAATGTTCATTTCAGCAAAACAGTGCTTCAGTTTCTTTGTAATTAGTGATAGTACTACTACCTGTTCATCATCTTAAGGACTGTCATTTCAAATTAATCTTTTACGCTGGGTTATCTACAGAGGCAACACCTTTTAGAAGAAGGAAAGGTTGCCAGGAACTGGTGTTCTTTCAGTGTATTGCCTCTACGGATCAAAATTTGAAGTTTCATCCTCCTGTGTGCTTCAGAAATTTAAAAGGATGTGTCCAGAGATAGAGAGAAATGTAAGGATATGGGGCACAGAGGCTTATAGCTTCATGGATGCAGAATGCCACATCCGAAGGACATGCTCATAGAAACTGATGAGTAACTCCCTTGGAAAAGGTTCTATCTCTTGCATGGCAAAGCTCCTGATACTTAGTGTAGATCTGCAGTGGCAATATATTCAGAGAACAAACAACTGATAAGTAACCTTTCTCTTAACTAACACACACACACACACACACACATATAAAATGTAAGCATTCATATCATGCACACCGTAATATTCTTATAAATAATATTGTAACCATACTAGGCTTGTGGTATAGTTTTCTCTTTTTATTGGAAAGTTTTATTAGATAAAATTGGAAGAAATGTGGAGGTACGTCTGTCCCTATTTAGTCTTTGATTTTTATTATACTGCCTGTGTAACTAAGTATGATACTTCAGGTCTCATGTGTGTTTCTTCATCTAAACTGTTGTCATTCTGGCATGTTTCGTATTTCCTTCTTAATACATGGATATTACAGTATTTCCTTCTACACGATAGACATACAAGAACTCTTTGTACTTCTGCCTGTACTTTATACAGTTCCTGACGAGAGAAAGTAAATAAATTACCTCAACCCTTAATCAGCTCACTGATGACCCAATATTTAGCTGTAATATTTCAGCTGTAATATTGCTGCTGTTGAAGCTCAGTCTGTCTCTGGGGGCATTTTTGTAGTGCAGTGCTGTAGGCAATTCTTAGGGTGTGGAGCCAAACAGCGTTTGGTTTACCTTTACCGTGGTTTCATTTCCACTTTCATTTCCTATGGGATTTTTATTTCCTTTGGAGGGTTAACCTTTCCTTCAACTACCTGAATATTTAAATTGCCTATCTGTTGTGTGGACAGTGTGTGGAATACAATAAACTGTTTTTCATAGTTCTTATCCTCTCTAATATGTACTGTGTGATATGTGTATGCTAAATAGCAACATAATTGCTGTATAACACTTGTGATTTCTTCAGATTGAAGTACTTTAAAAGACATCTCTTTTTGACATTTTGTTAGTTTGTTTTGTGTTTTATACTACTTTTATTTCATGCATTACTAGTAGGAATGTGTTAGAACCATTCTCGCCTTTGGGGAATGTAACTAAGAACTGTTAGCTACGTGCAGTTGAAAAGAAGTTTAATGAATTGTAAAGCTGTGCTGTCCACATTTTCTTTGTAACAAATGCATTATCTGTGAGGAAGTGGTTGGAATAATTCTAAATGAATAGGCCTCTAAAACTGCTAGAAACCTCCATTTTTAACATTAACAACTGTCTTTTAGAAAAATAAAATTTGATCACTAGAAAGATTAAGAATAATCTTTCTTATTAAAACATCTGGATATTTTTGGCCTGGCCCTACAGTGATAACATATTCTGCAGTAGAAATAAAATATGCATTCCATATATGAGAAATGACATCCTTAGATTTATAAGATGATTTTCTTTCTTTCATACTGCACATTGTACATTGTGTGTATTTTTTGTCTGTTAAAAGGGATTTGAATCTTAGCTTTGTGGTATGAAGTATGATGGTACATACATATAATGTTGCTGCCATTTCTAGAGTCCTGCTTCTATCATTTTCTTAAGAGCAACTTTAGGTCACTACTTTTAGCATAACTAAGGTAGCAAATTATATTAACATCTTTTGTTTCCTTTATTTTGAAGTATGTCCTATTGTAAATAGCTTACATATTTTACAAGTTCCTTCTTCAGAATATTTTATCTGCTATTTCCTTAGTGGTAGTCCAGCAATAATCAATATCTTTTTGCATCAGTCATTATTTTCACAGGTTAGCACAGATGTAATCCATTTTGTGTTTTTTCTTTTTTTGATTGTATAATCAGTTAGTACTTCTGTTGTCCCCTTCACCCCCAACTCCTTCTGTTTATACTCTGCTTAGAATAACAGGTAAACATTTAACTGAATTCCCTGTAGGATTTCTTTGGAGCATCTGCCTGATTATTATTCTGCATTATTATTATTTATTATTTGTATTATTGTAGTCCCTAGGAGACCTGCTTATGAACCAGAACCCCATTGTGCCAGGCGCTGTACAAACAGAACAAAAACAGTCCCTGCCCAGAGAATTTACAATCTAAGTATTGGTCAGCATGTTGGTGAAGATAATTCACGATATGGAACAGAAGTTTGTCTGAAGTCTTGAGAAATAGAATATGTGTAATCATTTATTATTTAAAGCGTAGCGATTCATTGCATAATTGTTAAACAGATATTTACCATATATTTGATTTGGTCAGAAGTGGCATAAACCCGCAAAGAATTTGATCATTTCAGTATGTACATTTATGAATATGTCTATACTAGCGTCTTGTCATGTAAACAAAGATGTTTAGCATTAGGGTATTAACATTTAATTTATTTTAATATACTTACAAACAAAAAACAGTTAAGGTTGCTTAAATGTAACTCCCTCCCACCGCAAATTCTTAAAAGCAGTGAAATAAGTTGAGAACCTTCTTTACTGTATACCCATATATCACATTAGCCATTCTCACTGACGGACTATGGGCATGTCTTCACTTCAGAATTAACTTAAGTTGTAACTCAAGTGTTGCCCTAACGCAACTCCCATTCATACATAAAAACCCTTAGTTTGAGTATAGTGGTGCTTTTAATTCAAGTTGGTTGGCATGAGAGGTGGCATAGGCTAATGCAGAAGTAAAAGTGACTTATCAGCCGCTAACACAGCCATTCTGCAGTGTGGATGGAGGCTATTGCCACTTGAGTATTGCTAGTCTTCCCACCATTCATCTTGTGTGTTCATAAAGGACAGACAATTGCTCTCATAATGTGTTGCAAACAAAATTCGTAGTGAGGGTCAGCTTATTGCTGTGCTAAGAATCATAGCATTTGCCCCCTGAATTCTGAGTGCCACACATGAGTGAGAGCAGTGCTAGTGTGGATGCAGCAGCTGACGTGTTGTTTCATAATGTGGCTGCTCTCATTCAAGCTAGTCTAATTCAAGAGGAATAACTTGAGTGTAGATAACTTGTGTTTACTCTGCAGTGAAGACATAACCTGTACCTTTACAAGGATCTCTTCTAGCTCCACATTGTAGTGTTTCTAGTGCAGGCGTACCCTGAATTCCCCTAATTTGCATTCTAATGTAGAACCTTAACTTCTGACCTCTGTAACACTAACATATATTTACTGTAGAAGTGTGTATTTGTCAAGTGTAAGATATTGTTTTTTCATGTGGAAAGTGGAAGGTAGGAAGTAATGTTCTGTTACTATGCAAGCTAGAGAAATTTGGTTTGTGTATATATTGTTTGTTTCTTTGTTGAAAGAGCTGGAAAGGAATTCCTTGGGAGGCAGTGTGTGCCAGCAAGAATGGCCATGTGAAGTGCGGGCTTAAGGTATGGTAACAAGGTTCTCTCTTTTTTTTTTTTTATTATTAGTTTTATGGTTTTGTGAGGGTTGGTTTGCAGAAGGAAATATACAGTGTACTTTCTTAAAAGGTGGTATACACCTGCTCTTTACCACCACTATTTTGGGTTTGTGCCTATAAAGCAGAAAGGAACTCTTGGAATTTATAATAAAAATGTCTATGGTTGCTTATTATATTGCAAGCTTCGCATACTGTCATGGAGGAGGAGAGAGAGAAACTTTTTCCTAATGTGACACATGTAATGTTGAATTAATTTCCAAAGGAATGTCTGCTTCTCATTTTTAAGATGGTACTGTATTTAATGCATACTAGTCATATGAAAATGATTATGGAAATGAGGGTATGTGATCTGCGCTTCACTGCCACTTTGATGCATAGTACAGCTTCTGTTAAAGACCGCGTTATTCAACACCTCTGCTAATACAGATATTAACATTTTCTTTTAAGGGCAGTGATCTATTCTATCTTAATATATTTCTGTATGGGATTTTTTTTTAAATATGGAGGCTTGACTGTCTCCAGAGTTAAAGTTGCATTTAAGTTCCACTGTCAGTTTATTTTGACACCTTCCCTCCAATTTTTGATCTGCGTAAGTGATTTGTTTGAAAATATATATGGGATGTAAAGGATAATATTTGGTGGTTGAGGTGGGCTAGAGGGTGCCCAGAGCAGTAGGCAAGTGTGCATGGGTGGTCAGGTAGCTGGCAGGTCATTCCCTATCAAAGGCAGTCCAGGGCGGTGGTTGAGTTCTTGCAGGGAACAGTAACCAGAAGATCCAGTCCAAGGGGCCGGGTAAGTTGATTGGGGAGACAAGTTTGGGTAAGGCAGCAGGGCAGGGTCAGGGGAAGCGGCAAGGCAGTCTGGAGAGCGGCTAGCAGGCACTTGTCTGTTGCTTAGCTTCCTTTTCCTGTTGTGGTCTTTATATAACCAGGCTCTCAATGAGAGTGCTGACTGGAGAGCGGCTAGCAGGCACTTGTCTGTTGCTTAGCTTCCTTTTCCTGTTGTGGTCTTTATATAACCAGGCTCTCAATGAGAGTGCTGACTGTCCGTCCAATCAGGGGCCTAGGGCATAGCTTTTGTGGGCCTGTAGGACTTTAACACTAAGGCTGTTAATCAGGCACTCTGGTTCAGTGTATCGTTGTGGCACAGTGGTTAAAGATGCTGCCTAAGGACCTTGTGGTCCTGGCAGATAGCCTGGAAGAATTTTTTGCAGAAAACTTCCTAATTCTATGATATGTAGCTTTCCCATGCTATTAAAAAACAAAAATCCCAACGCCCACTTTGGAAAAAAAAATGTCCTCATGTCTTCCCCGAACAGAGTAGTTGAAAAACTCTGCTGCTGCCTGCCTTTCTCCTTGTAGGATGCAGAAAATTTATACCAAAACGTGCCCCTTATGTACAGTTCCCCTCATTCCACCGATTCCTATAACCTGTCGAATTGTGGCATGCCAATTAATTGGAGAAGAATGGTGATGACTCATTGAGTTACTTCTCTCACAGTGAGTTTAGAATGACCTGTGCTATTGATCTGGACCTTACTGTAATCATAGCAATTAGTTAGATCCAGGGATCTCAAACTTCATTGCATCGCGACCCCCTTCCGACAACAAAGTTACTACATGACTCCGGGTGGGGGCGGAGCCTGAGCCCCACTGCCCCTGGTAGGGGACGAGCTCAGGCTTCAGCCGGGGTCGCAGCAAGTTTATTGCTGGCCCTGGCAACCACATTAAAATGGGGTCGAGACCAGTGTTCCCTCTAATTTTTCCCACCCATGTGTGGAATGAATTTTGTTACATGCACCAATATGGAGGCTATGTGTGACACATCACCTTCATGTCGGTGCATGTAACAAAATTCATGTGGTGGGGATGGGACTGAGGGGTTTGGAGTGTTGGAGGGGCAGAGGGTTGGGGTGCAGGAGTCTGAGGACTTCAGCTGGGTGTGTGGTCTCTGGCATGGGGCTGGGAATGAGGGGTTTGGGGTGCAAGAGGGTGCTCCGGGGCTGTTGTGGGGAGAGAGGACTCCCCCCAACTCTCTCTCGCTGCAGCAGCACCTGGGCTGGGGGGAAGGGGTGCTTCTCCCTGCCACAGTAGTTCCAGGGCTGGGACTGCAGGATAGGCTCCCCTTCCTTGGCCCCCAGAAGTCCAGTCAGGGTTGGGTTCAGGGAGGGGTGCCCCGCGAGAGATCTGGAGCAGATATCCGGGTTTGGGCCAGGGCTGGCTGGCTGACTGTGGCTGGGTCTGGCCTGTGTCGTGCTGGTGCGGCTGGGTCTGGGCCGCATTGCCCCACCCCAGCCACAGCTGGGTCCAGGCCGGGCCTGCCCGCACTAGCTGAAAGGTCTGGACCCGGCATAGTTGGTGCTAGGGGACTTCCCTGGCTGCGACAGGTTGGGGGCTGGGCTAGGTTAGGGCCGGGAAAGGGTCATCCCTTCCCTGGCCTCGGCAGGTCCCCGGGCGTGTTCCCTGAGTTCGCATGCAGCATTAAATAGGTGGCTGTGCAGCTTACAGGGAACTTAGGTCGAGACCCACTGTGGGATCCTGACCCACAGTTTGAGAACCACTGAGTTAGGAACAACAATAATTTATAACTTGGCTTGATTGCAACTTCATAGAATCATAGAATATCAGGGTTGGAAGGGACCTCAGGAGGTCATCTTTGGAACCCCCTTTCAGGTAGTTGAAAGCAGCTAACAAATGCCCTCTCATTCTTCTCTTCCACAGAGTAAACAATCCCAGTTCCCTCAGCCTCTCCTCATAAGTCATGTGTTCCAGTCCCCTAATCATTTTTGTTGCCCTCCACTGGATGTTTTCCAATTTTTCCACATCCTTCTTGTAGTGTGGGGCCCAAAACTGGACATCGTACTCCAGATGAGTCCTCACCAATGTCGAATAGAGGGGAACGATCACGTCCCTCGATCTGCTGGCAATGCCCCTACTTATACAGCCCAAAATGCCATTGGTCTTCTTGGCAACAACAGCACACTGTTGACTCATATCCAGCTTCTTGTCCACTGTAACCCCTAGGTCCTTTTCTGCAGAACTGCTGCCTAGCCTGTAGCAGTGCATGGGATTCTTCCGTCCTAAGTGCAGGACTTCTGCAGTTGTCCTTGTTGAACCTCATCAGATTTATTTTGACCCAATCCTCTAATTTGTCTAGGTCCCTCTGTATCCTATCCTTATCCTCCAGTGTATCTACCTCTCCTCCCAGTTTTGTGTCATCTGCAAACATGCTGAGGGTGCAATCCACGCCACCCTCCAGATCATTAATGAAGATATTGAACAAAACCGGCCCAAAGACCGACCCTTGGGGCACTCCTCTTGATACCGGCTGCCAGCTGGACATGGAGCCATTGATCACTACCCGTTGAGCCCAACAATCTAGCCAACATTCTATCCACCTTATAGTCCATTCATCCAGCCCATACTTCTTTAACTTGCTGGCAAGAATACTGTGGGAGACGGTGTCAAAAGCTTTGCTAAAGTCAATGAATAACACGTCCACTGCTTTCCCCTCATCCACAGAGCCAGTTATCTCATCATAGAAGGCAATTAGATTAGTCAGGCATGACTTGCCCTTGGTGAATCCATGCTGACTGTTCCTGATCACTTTCCTATCATCTTAGTGCTTCAGAATTGATTCCTTGAGGACCTGCTCCATGATTTTTCCAGGGACTGAGGTGAGGCTGACTGGCCTGAAGTTCCCTGGATCCTCCTCCTTCTCTTTTTAAAAGATGGGCACTACATTAGCCTTTTTCCAGTTGTCTGGGACCTCCCCCGATTACCATGAGTTCTCAAAGATAATGGCCAATGGCTCACATTCGCTAACTCCTTTAGCACTCTTGGATGCAGCGCATCTGGCCCGTGGACTTGTGCTCATCCAGCTTTTCTAAATAGTCCTGAACCACTTCTTTCTCCACAGAGGGCTGGGCTCCTCCTCCCCATGCTGTGCTGCCCCGTGCAATAGTCTGGGAGCTGACCTTGTTCGTGAAAACAGAGGCAAAAAAAGCATTGAGTACATTTAGCTTTTTCCACATCCTCTGTCACTAGGTTGCCTCCCTCATTCAGTAAGAGGTCCACATTTTCCTTGACTTTTTTCTTGTTGCTAACATATCTGAAGAAACCCTTCTTGTTACTTTTAACATCTTTTGCTAGCTGCCACTCCAAGTTGATTTGGCCTTCCTAATTTCACTCCTGCATGCCTGAGCAATATTTTTATACTCCCCCTGGTCATTTGTCCAATCTTCCACTTCTTGTAAGCTTCTTTTTTGTGTTTAAGATCAGCAAGGATTACACTGTTAAGGCAAGCTTGCCATATCGCCTGCCATATTTACTATTCTTTGTACATATCCAGATAGTTTGTCCCTGTAACCTCAATAAGGATTCTTTAAAATACAGCCGGCTCTCCTGGACTCCTTTCCCCCTCATGTTGTTATCCCAGGGGATCCTGCCCAGTTCCCTGAGGGAGTCAAAGTCTGCTTTTGTGAAGTCCAGGGTCCGCATTCTGCTGCTCTCCTTCCTTGCTTGTTTCAGGATCCTAAACTCGACCATCTCATGGTCACTGCCTCCCAGGTTCCCTTAATAGCTTCAAATATAAGTTTTAACTATATGGACAGTTTGAATGGTGGTTAAACTATTCGTTAGCTAGGGAGAAACAAGAGATAACACTAATGGAAAAATTTCTTAAAGGACCCATTTAAAATTAATTTTAACTTATCAACTAGTAATTGTGAATTCCCAGAAAATTCATTATGTTCAGAGTGATTGTGCTGTAAGTGTGGGACGGATATAAAAAATAATTCATACATAACGAGGAGTATGTCCTCACAGAAGGGTAAGCTTGGGCTTATAGCCAGGTGTTGCCCCAGTCCTCCCTCACTCCACATACAAAAACCTCTAACCTGGGTTTGAAGGTGCTTTAAACTAGGATTAGCACAACTAAGGGTATAGGCATGAGCTAATGTTTTGATTCAGCACAGGCTGGCAACCCACCTACTTTACAGTGAGAAGATAGGCCAATCAAGCCTAGGTGCTGTTAGTTCTCCAGTTCTAACCCAGAATTCCACCTGGGCGGTACTTTCTTGTTTAACATCTCCCTTCTTCTGCTCAGCAGTTTAACCCCATGGTTGCCTGTTCCATTTCTGCTTCACTTTCACAACATTTTAACAAAGATGCCACCTAAGAAATCTTCTTCCCATGCTACCAGCATGTTAGATTCTGACACCAGCCTTCTGGTAAAGTGTGATATTAGCAAGACCCATAATTTTGGGAAATGGATCCAAAATGACATTTTTCTGTTTAGTGGACAGGAAAGAAATGGAGAGGAAGATAAGTCAGTTGGAAGCTCTATGAATCACTTTGTGGTTTGCAAACTGAATTCCTAAATGACATTCTCATTAAAAGTTATTGCTGCCAAATGCTGTTTGCTTTCGCCTACATGAATCTCTGCATTTCTAATAAATAGCTCCACTTGGAAATTATTTACATAAAATATTGTTCACATCAGTGCCACAGACTTCAGCTCCATACTACGTGGGAGAGAGAGAGAGAGAGAAAGAACAACAAATAAAATCATAGAACAGCCCAGTTTAATGCATCGCTGAGAACTGTGGGATATCTCACCAGTAATCCATCCCAGCACATGGGCTTGTACAGCAGCACTGTGGATGCAAAGGGGGCTGGCAGAAGTAGTACTTTGTAGTTGGGATGCTCCACTCATGCTAAGGCTATGTGTACACATAAAGTGCTACAGCGGCAGCTGTGCCACTGTAGTGCTTCAGTGAAGACACTACCTATGCTGACAGGAGAGTTTCTCCCTTAGGTGTAGGTACTGCACCTCCTGGAGAGGCAGTAGATAGGTTGAGGGAAGAATTCTCCCATCAACCTAGCACTGTCTACATAGATGTTAAGTCTGCTAAGTTCAGGGTTGTGAATTTTTGACACCCCTTAGCAATGTAGTCATAGGGACCTAATTTCCTAGTGTAAGACCAGTCTTAAGCTAGAGAAAATGTACCCAAAGAGGTTTAATCTCTATTGTAAGGAAAAATACTCAATTTGGTCTTAACCATGGAATCATGACCAGTTCCTAAATAATTTTAGAATTTCTAGATGTAAATTTATTGAACTAAAAACATCTGTTTTGTCCTTCAGGACTTCCAAATAAAGTGAATAATTCTTATTTCAGTAAATTATTCAGCTGAGCATCTAGTGGGTTAACGATATATGAAGGATATATTAAAAGTTCAAAAATCTACAGGACCAAAACTCCTGCCAAAAGATTTTTTCTATCAAACTGTGTAAAATAAGTATTATGTTAAACCCACATTGCATGGACATGTAATGAAAGGAAAGTGCTTATCAATGGACATATACCAAGCAGATAATATGCAAATACTTGATCCCTTTTTCCCTACTTTGATCTTTTCCCCATATCTTTGAATAAGGGATTAAATGAAATTATAACTGTTACTGTGGAAATAAAAAGAAAATATAACTATTTATTGAGATGCTTTGCCTTAAAATAATATAATAAAATGCAAAACAGTGGTAGTCACTTACTGATTTAATTACCAATAGATGCAAGAGATAGTATTTACTTAAAAAAAAAAAAAAAGTAAAATCCCAAGGAATACACAGTTGTGTAGATTCCAAACAAGTAATACAGGACACATTTCAATAATATAAGAAATGGTTTAATTTCATTAACTGTGGTCTAATATGTTGTGCCTCCCACTCTTGGTAAACCACAGTGGCATTTACTGGCTATTGCTTCAAAGCACTACTGTTTTTCATCCATTTTCATTGGCCAAATGTGACATAAGAGCATTAACTAAAGTCTGGAAAACAGTTCTCATGGATTTTGCTTTAATGATAAATCTAACATATACTACACTTGCTGATATAATCAAAGTGAATGGAATTTCCAAAATCTTGACTTAATGTCTTTTAAGTATGAAGCAATAATGTTTTTATGAAGTAGCTTTTAAATGGCATTTGTTGAAGTGGAGAGCAGATGGATTAGAAAGGTCTGTTTTTAACTGCAATCAGCAATGATCATAGTATCATATTACAATCACCCTGTAAAATAGACTGTATTTAAAAAAATATGCATGGTGATGTGTGTTGCCCTTGCGGATCTGGAGCGGGTTAGAGTTTGATAATGTTGCTTCAGCTGTTTTGGCTAACAATGCAGTTTTCAATCTGAGAATTCCTCTGTCAATTAGGTTTTTATCAAGTTTTCTGTTCTGTTTTACATACACTTACGAGGTTTGAGCTGAATATAGAAAGATGATGTTTTTCTTTCTTTCTCTCTCTCTCCCTCCATCCCCAAGTACTTTTCATGTGTTATACAGGTGTTCAGTTGTAATGTTTGCCAGGCTGCTACTTAGTAAGAATTAAGGCTACACCCAGAGCATGTTATCCAGTTCTTTCCCTTCCCCCACACATGAGAAAGTTGTAAACTCATATTCAATCTCACCATCTCTGCTACTGCTGTGCTTGCAGACAGTCTAAAACAGAATATTCCTCTAGGTCTCCTAGCACATTTTTGTGTTGTCAGTTTGCTCAGATTATAAATTCTTTTTGGGCCAGCATAATATTTTCTTCTGTGTCTTGTACAATGCTAAACACAAAAATGAATAATAATTAGGGCTGTCAAGCAATTAAAAATTAATCGTGATTAATTAAGCGATTAAAAAATTAACAATGATTAATTGCGCTGTTAAACAATAATAGAATACCATTTAAATATTTTTGGATGTTTTCTACATTTTCAAATATATTAATTTCAATTACAACACAGAATATAAAGTGTACAGTGCTCATTTTATATTTATTTTTTATTACAAATAGTTGCACTGTAAAAAACAAAAGAAATAGTATTTTTCAATTCACCTTATACAAGTACTGTAGTTCCATCTCTTTATCATGAAAGTTGAACTTACAAATGTAGAATTATGTACAAAAACCGTCTGCATTCAAAAATAAAACAGTGTAAAACTTTAGAGCCTACAAATCCAATCAGTCCTACTTCTTGTTCAGCCAGTTGCTCAAACAAGTTTGTTTACATTTGCAGAAGATAATGCTGCCTGCTTCTTGTTTACAATGCCACCTGAAAGCGAGAACAGGCATTCACATGGCACTGTTGTAGCCAGCGTTGCAAGTTATTTGCATGCCAGATGTGCTAAAGATTCATATGTCCCTTGAGCTTCAACCACCATTCCAGAGCACGTGTGTCCATGCTGATGATGGGTTCTACTTGATAACAATCCAAAGCAGTGCGGATCGATGCATGTTCATTTTCATCATCTGAGTCAGATGCCACCAGCAGAAGGTTGCTTTTCTTTTTTTGGTGGTTTTGGGTTCTGTAGTTTCCTCATCAGAGTGTTGCTCTTTTAAGACTTCTGAAAGCCTGCTGAACACCTCATCCCTCTCAGATTTTGGAAGGCACTTCAGAATCTTAAATCTTGGGTCGAGTGCTTTAGTTATCTTTAGAAATTTCACGTTGGTATCTTCTGTGCATTTTATCAAATTTTCAGTGAGTTTGTTCATAAAATGAGCAACATGTGCTGTGTCATCATCCAAGACTGTTACAACATGAAATATATGGCAGAATGCGGGTAAAACAGCAGGGGACATACAGTTCTTGCCCCAGGAGTTCAGTCACAAATTTAATAAACGCATTATTTTTTTAACGTGTGTCATCAGCATGAAAACATATCCTCTGGAAAGATAGCTGAAGCATGAAGAGGCATATGCGCATCTGGCACATAAATATCTTGCTATGCCAACTACAACAGTGCCATGCAAATGCCTGTTCTCACTTTCAGGTGACATTTTAATTAAGACGTGGGCAGCATTATCTCCCATAAATGTAAACAAACTTGTTTCTCTTAGAGATTGACTGAACCAGAAGTAGGACTGGGTGGACATGTAGGCTCTAAAATTTTATATTGTTTTTGAGAGCAGTTATGTAAGAAAAAAAATATACGATTGTAAGTTTCACGTTCATGATAGAGATTGCATTACAGTACTTGTAAGAGGTAATTTGAAAAATACTGTTTATTTTGTTTATCATTTTATGTGCAAGTATTTGTAATAAAAATAAAGTGAGTACTGTACACTTTGTATTCTGTGTTGTAATTGAAATTGAAATATTTGCAAATGTAGAAAAACATAGAAAAATATTTAATAAATTTCAATTGGTATTCTATTGTTTAAAAATGCGATCAATTGTGATTAATTTTTTAAATTGCCATTTCTTTTTTTGAGTTAATCGTTTGAGTTAACTGTGATTAATCGATAGCCCTAATAATAATAATAGTAATAATAATAATAATAATAATAGTTAGTTTGTACTTTAAAGCTCAAAAGTTACTTTGAAGACTTTTTAACTCCATCCTCCCTTATCTACCACTTCCATTCCCTCCTTTCCAGCAAAGGTATAAGGTTCCTCTTCCCAGTTACTTACCAGTTCTCTTTGCATCAATGGGGAATTTGCCTGCAGACCCTTTTTGTCTGTTTCAAGTTTGAATTTCAGTGATCCTTTCAGGTTTCCAATATTAGTCATCAAGTTGCATATCTATCACTACATTTTTGAGCTGGTGTATATGAAAATTATTGAAGTGTTTTTTATTTAAGATTTAGTACTAAGGCCTGAGCATTTGGCATCAGTGATGAGTCAGCCCACTGGCAACAAGAACTGGCTTCCATTGAGCAGTGATTGTATTAGATTGTTCTTCCCAAATGGGATTTACTTTCCAGACAAACCTGCTAGCATTTATTGATTCAGTTATCAAATTCCTCCTGGTTTTTGCCCTTCTGAAAAATCCTCCTTATGGTTTCAGTGCATTGAAAGACCATAATATAGCAGGTTTCAGAGTAGCAGCCATGTTAGTCTGTATTCACAAAAAGAAAAGGAGTACTTGTGGCACCTTAGAGACTAACAATGCTCAAATAAATTTGTTAGTCTCTAAGGTGCCACAAGTACCCCTTTTCTTTTTGCATAATATAGCAGTGTACTGAGTTGGTGAGATGTCCAATGGGAGCTCACAGAAATAGTAGTTGAGCTTCTTTTTAGATTTAACATCTTTATTATTAGGGAGAAAAAGTAAATGGAACATTAATTCACAAATGACACTTAGATTGTGTCTACACTGCAATTAAACACTCGTGGCTTTCTGATTCAGGCTTGTGGGGCTCGAACAACAGGGCTGTTGAATTGCTGTGTAGACATTCAGACTTGGGCTGGAGCATGCGCTATGGGCTCCCGCAAGGAAAAAAAGTCCCTGAGCCCAGGCTCTAGCCCAAGCCCGGATGTCTACACTGCAATTAAACAGCCTCGTGACACGAGCCTCATGATCCCGAGTCAGCTGACTCAGGCCAGCCACAGGTGTTTAATTGCAGTGTAGACGTACCCTAAACAGGAACATTAACACCCAGGAGGAGAGCAAATTTAGGACTCAAGAAGTTACAAATATGAACAGAAAAAAGTTTTGTCTTGGATAGTGCATGCTATTTTTTGTGGGGTATAGTAATCTAACACAGGATTATTCAGTAGGACAATTAGACCATTGGAAAGCAGTAGTGCAAAAACAATACAAAAACTAATAGAGACAATAGAGGACAACAGATTAGATACAAGCTTGCAGTATAATATGATAGCAGTAAAAATGGTACAATTTTGGATTGTATATTCAGTCATCACTACATATATAAAATATATGGTAATTGTTTTCTATATGGCTCTCACAAGTCTTGTAACTGGGTTCTCTTCTCACTATTGGGGCATCTTTGTGGCTGCATCTGGGGAATGGCTCTACATGGTCTGATGCTCCTTTCCATCTCTCATTTGCACTGTGGCTCCTCTCATGCTCTGGGAGTTGCAGTGCTTACCCTTTGTGATTCAGGGTACTTCCTTTTCATGGCTTGGCCCTCTGGCCAGGTCACTAAGTGGTTTTCCCCCTTCCTGATTATAAAAGTCTTACTGGTTGACTGACCATGTATCATTCCCAGCAGTCCTCCAATCCAAGGCAGTGCCCCTTCCCCAATGGCTGGTAGATGAACCTGGGCCCACCCTCTTCTCTGGTTATAGCTCAGGGACCTTCTAATCAGCAGACAAGGTTTGCTCCATCCCAAATCTTGCTGCCATTTCCCTGAGCCGTTTCTATTGTGTGTCTCTCAGGATTCTACTCCAGCAGCGTTCTGAATAAATCCTTCCTTCAGAGAATGAATCTCAGGGGTTCTCTTTCACTGGGTTTCCTCCTTTCACTCTCTAATGCCCAGCTAGTGACTACAGGGTTCCACACTGCCACCCCTTTCTGCTGCCAGCTTTCTTCCTTATACCAGCCCCTCCTGTGCCTGCTCAGCTGAGCTCCATCTTGAGTTAGGGATTGCATGTCAAACCTAACTCTCCCTTAGGTGAGGCTTATCAGGTTACTTAACCCCCTCTGAGCCACATTAACTCTTTCCATACTAGTGTGGGATTAACACCCCATCACAAGACAATACCTAGAATGCTGTGTTCTGTTTGGGAATGGAGCACCTATGTACTAGAAAGATGTTTCAAACCTGGAAGACAGTCAATAAAATGAAGCAACAGTGACTAACAGAGATGGGGCCAATGAAAACTGTGGAGCAAGGGCTTGAAGCGGTGGTGGTGGGAGGAAATAGTGGTATTCTCCTAAACTGTTCCATTTACAGTAGATACTACAGATGTTTCAAAATATAATTAGTTCTGCTGGGCTCTGCAAGCAGGATAGATTTGATTTAAATCACTTTGATTTAAATCAGGAAGACTTGATTTAATCATGGATTTCTACATAAAAGTGCTTTCTTGTTAGTTGTTATAACCTTAATACATAGTCTTCACAAGTCAGAGGTAGATGTAGGTTTCATTTTTAGAAGGTACACACTATACATTTTAAAGTGATTTATTTTGAAAACTTTTCAGATTAGTTTTACAGCTATATCAGAAAATGAATGATTGATTGGTTATTTCGTTTGCCAAAGGCAATTGAAGCAGATATTTATGAAGTCATTGGGAGGTGAACTATCTCCAATTCAACAGGTTAATCATTAATAGTTGGAGGATTTTCTTGCCATGCTGTATTAGAAGGAGAACATCACCACACAGACATTTAAATTGTTTTATTTAACTAAAACAACATTATGTATTCTGGATTTTTTTCTTCAACAGCAAACATATGCTTGTTTTGTTAAAATATTATATGAATTTTTTAATTTAGTTAAAGATTCAAGTTTTTAAAAATCAGGTTTATTTTTGTTAAAATTGTTTTTAACTAAAATAGTTAAATGAAATATTAAAAAAAAAACCCACAAAAATTAAATCAACTATGCAGCCAGGTTAACACGAGAAACTTTAAAATACTGGCTTCTGCAGCTCACTCAGTCGTCTTCACCTTCATTTTCCTGTTTGTTCATAATCTAGAAAAGAAAAACAAACTTTCCTGCATTTTCAGGTCCCGAACGATTTTTCAATTTGGAATGAATTAGTCCAAAGGAAGAAAATAATATTTCTAAAGAGGCAGAAGAAGCTACTGCTGTTAAAAGTGAGATTATCACTTCAACAGTCTCTGAATGCAAGTGCTTAAGTGACTCCATTAGTTCACTGGTGTGACTTTCTTTAAAACATCATCGGCAAACATATAATTTTTGAATGGTTCATCCTTAGCTCTGAAGTTCATTATAATTGTCATTATGGAGGGATGATTACTGGCATAATGATAGACATAATGATTATGTCTATGTCATAGCCAACTCCTCTTCTTCATCAGTTAAAGTTTGACCCTGGTACCGAGTATTGAGAATATTTGCAAGAAAATGAGCTGGAGATAGTGCTTGTCCCATTCATTTTTTAATGCTTGTAATTTAACTCTGTCATTGCATAGTTCTCTTTTTAAGATCAAAATAAAACAATATTTTATTGTCATCAATAAAACAGCAATTTCCCTGCATTTTGTTCAAGATCTTTGTTCAAGCCTACAGAAATAGGCTTCAGGGTACTCACCATGTGTTCAACATTTCTCTTAAGCCCAATGTTGAGAACTTTGGCTGTGAAAGTGCCATCTATTTTTTCACGATTTTGTTCACAAACTGTCATCAGAGTAGGCCAGTTCTTGATATAGTGCTCAAAACAGTCCACTACCGAGTTCCATCACACGTCTTGGGGGAGAGTTAGCGTGGTTCCTCCCACTTTTTTCAGAGCAATTGCGGTAAAATGTCTAGACATTTGAAATCTTTTTCACCGTTTGTTATACTGCTGCTTTTTGTAAGTATTCTGCTGTGTGTGAATTTTCTGATGTATCAACTGTTTCTGTAAGGAAGACATTCCCTTCTTCTGTTGTCACACAAGCACATACAACAGGATCATTGTAGACATTGCTCCACCCATCAAGACTCAGGATAACAATTTCACCCTCTAAACCTTTTGCACAGTGCTCAATTTCTCTTTCATACACTTTATCCAGCAGTTTGCCTGCAACATCTGCTCTGTTGGGTGGACTGTATCCTGGTCTTAATGACTGAACCATGTTAATGAAGTGTGGGTTCTCAATCATACAGAAAGGAGAGTTTGTTGCATAAACAAACCGGGCAATTTTTTCATCAATTACCTCTTTTTGTAATCTGCTGGTTCTTATCACAAACTTATCTATGGTTGTTTCTGGATGATGGAGATTTTTTTTCTTTTTGCTACAGGTGATATACTGTGGCTATGTAACATACATGATGTGACTGAAACACTATCATTGGCAGATAACTCTGAAACTATAGAAAATGATGGTGATCTTAAAGGTGGATAGTCTTCAGAATCCTGTATGTTGAAGATGGATTCTCCTAAACAAAATAAGTCAATGCAGTTATTTAATTATTATTACCAGACTGCTCATTGAGTATTACTCATTGCATTCACTGACACTCAGTGCTACTTTAAAGGTGAAATTGTAAAAGGAAGATCTGCCTATTTCAACTATTTATTTTTCATCATAATTGCATCTAAAATGATAGTACCATGGAGTAACAACTATATTTTTTGCTCAAACATGAGGATTCAAGAATAGTCCAGAAGGAAGACAGGCAGTCCTTAAGAAAGGAATATGATGAAATGAACATGTCTGAACATGCAGGATCTTCAGATTGGTAAACTTAGGTTGGTAACCCTAAATTTACCAATCTGAAGATCCTGCATGTTCAGACATGTTCCTTTCATCATCTTCAATGCAGTTTCCTCCTGAGAAAGAATACTTCTCATAATGTTTCATTCGGGCAACAAGGCCTTGTTGGGTCTCTCCTAGCTCTACTCGCTTGTTAGAAACAAAGTGAGGTGACACTCACAATAGACTGCGCAGATCTTTATAATGTGGTCATGTCTCTCCTTTCTTAACTATTTTGAATGGTATTGAAATAGCTAACCTTTCATAAAGATTGGATCTGAATAACCCTGGACTTTGTGGAAGATCAGATCTAAACTTGATGGCATGGGTCCATCACTCTCATTAAAAGATGGATAGGGATTGATTTATATAGAGAGATGTAAAGAGGTAAATATATATTAGGGCTAACATTTTCAAACTTGGGTATCTAAAGTAAGGCAACTAAATAAGTAGTCTGATTTTTTTTTAAAGGTGCTGAGATCCTCTGAACTCTCATTGACTTCTCTAGGAGCTACAGTGTCTTAGCACCTCTGGAAATCTTTCACAAGTAGCTTTCTGACAAAGATGGAATTGTACTCTTTACCTTTGGGGATAATTTGTATCATTTTCTTAAAACAGGAGCCTTAGAAGGACAATCTCGTCTATAGGTTTCTCTGTGTACAAATTAGAATATCTATGTAATACTGGAAGAACTATAGTGGCTCCATAGTTAAGGTGTGTGGAGATTTATTTATGTAGTACTTTTCAAAGCACTTTCAAAACATAAATTCTCCCCTGTGTGATAGCCTCCATTTTTCCTTTGGGGAAACAGGGACAGAGAGAGATTGTGACTTGACTTCAATCACACAGCAAATCAGTTCCAAACCCAAGATTAGAACCCAAGTCTCTTGGCATTTAGGCCTATGCCTAGTCTGCTACACTACTGTGCCTCCTAGGAAAAAGTCATTTAACTGTCTTTTTTTACCAAAATATCCCTACAACTGGACACGCCAGATTGTCTGAGGCCACAGACTCAGGTGAGAAAGAATAGGTCACTCATTTAGGAACCTCTGAAGTTCTTCAATGTTTTCTCTTATCTGGACTATACAATTTGGTTCCTCTGAAAGTGTTGCTACCTCACTTGTTCTCCCACATTCCCAGGTTGTTGTTATACTAAACACCTGTATTGAAATTTGGGGGACACAGCTGCTAATAGTTCGAAAATTAACAATTTATCTCTACTCTTTTATGCTACATAGGCAATTTTTTGATCTGTGATAGTATTTACCTTGTCACCTGGTGGCTTACTATCTTCAGTAGCATTTTGCGAAAGACTTTTTCAGAGGCCTTTTGAAAGTTCAAATACATTTTATTAACTCTGATTAAAGAATTTCTAGTAGATTAGAATAGCACAATTTTCTTTTATGGAAGCCATGTTGTTTTGGCCTTATGGTATCATGGACATTTTAATGTGTTGCAGTCCTATTTAGTATTATGATTTCAACTAATTTGTCTGGCCCTGAAGTAGTGTTTACTTATCTGTAATTCCTATGAAAATCAAAGTGATATTTTAAAAACATAGAACATTTTAATGAAAGAATGCATATTTTTGGTAGCAGCTCAATTACATCATTCTTAAATTCCTTCAGAACTGCTGGATGTTTACAATCTAATCCTGTGATTTTGCCCTTTAAATTATCCATTTGTTCCAATATCCTCTCTTTTGATGCCTCTGTTTTTTGGAATATCTCACCTTAATTTATCTGAAAAGAGTGGGGGCAGGCTTGATGTTACAGGGATGAAGATTGATCCAAAGCATCAGTCAGCTTCTCTGCAATGTCCTTATCCCCCTTAATTGCTCACTGGTTATAGATCACACCCATAGATTGTCTTCTAGATTTCCTGCTTGAAATATAGCGTTAATAATAGGGTTGTCGATTAATTGCAGTTAACTCATGCGATTAACTCAAATATTAACTGCAATTAAAAAAATTAATCGCGATTAATTGCACTGTTAAACAATAGAATACCAATTGAAATTTATTAAATATTTTTGGATGTTTTTGTACATTTTCAAATATATTGATTTCTATTACAACACAGAATACAAAGTGTACAATGCTCAATTTATATTATTTTTATTACAAATATTTGCACTTTAAAAATGATAAACAAAAGAAATAGCATTTTTCAAATCACCTCATACAAGTACTGTAGTGCAGTCTTGATCATGAAAGTGTAACTTACAAATGTAGATTTTTTTGTTACATAACTACACTCAAAAACAAAACAATGTAAAACTTTAGCGCCTTCAAGTCCACTCAGTCCTACTTCTTGTTCAGCCAATCACTAAGACTAACAAGTTTGTTTACGTTTATAGGAGATACTGCTGCCTGCTTCTTATTTACAGTGTCACCTGAAAGTGAGAACAGGCATTCGCATGGCACTTTTATAGCCGACGTTGAAAGGTATTTACATGCCAGATATGCTAAACATTCGTATGCCCCTTCATGCTTCAGTCACCATTCCAGAGGACATGCTTTCATGCTGCTGATGTTCGTTAAAAAAAATAGTGCATTAATTAAATTTGTGACTGAACTCCTTGGAGGAAAATTATATGTTCCCTGTCTGTTTTCCGCGCATTCTGCCATATAGTTCATGTTATAGCAGTCTTGGATGATGACCCAGCACATGTTGTTCATTTTAAGAACACTTCCACTGCAGATCTGACAAAATGCAAAGAAGGTACCAATGTGATATTTCTAAAGATAGCTACAGCACTTGAGCCAAGGCCTTCCAAAATCTGAGAGGGGTGAGGTGTGGAGCATGCTTTCAGAAGTCTGAAAAGAGCAACACTCTAATGCGGAAACTACAGAAGGGAAACCACCAAAAAAAAAAATCAACCTTCTGCTGGTGGCATCTGAGCCAGATGATAAAAATGAACGTGCATCGGTCCGCTCTGCTTTGGATTGTTATCGAGCAGAACCAATCTTCAGCATGGATGCATAGTCTCTGGAATGGTGATTGAAGCATGAAGGGACATCTGGTATGTAAATATCTTTTCACGCTAGTTACAACAGTGCCATGCAAATGCCTGTTCTCACTTCCAGGTGACATTGTAAACAAGAAGCGGGCACTATTATCTCCTGCAGATGTAACCAAACTTGTTTGTCTGAGCAATTGGCAGAAGTAGTACTGAGTGGATTTGTAGGCAATAAAGTTTTACATTGTTTTATTTTTGAATGTAGGGGGTTTTTTACATAATTCAACATTTGTAATTTCAACTTTCATGATAAAGAGCTTGCACCACAGTACTTGTATTAGGTGAATTGAAATATACTATTTCTTTTGTTTTTTACAGTGCAAATATTTGTATTAAAATAAATAGAAAGTGAGCACTGTACACTTTATATTCTGTTGTAATTGAAATCAATATATTTGAAAATGTAGAAAACAGCTAAAAATATTTAATTTGAAATATTTATTCTATTATTGTTTAACAATGCGATTAATCACGATTACATTTTTTAATCGCTTGACAGCCCTAGTTTTAAACATGCCACATATTAAATGGATTAAAAATTGGTTAAGTGATAGGTCTCAAAATAAATGATAAATGGGGTATTGTAATCAAGTGGGTATGTTTCTAGAGGGATTCCGCAGTGTTCTGTTTCTGGAGTACTCTGCTTAAAATTTTTATCAACGACCTGGAAGAAAACATAAAATCATCACTGGTAAAGTTTACAGGCAATACAAAGATTGGGGGAGTGGTAAGAAATGAAGAGGTCAGGTTGCTGATACAGAAGAATCTTGATTGCTTAGTAAGATGGGTGCAAACACACAATATGTGTTTTAATATAGCTAAATATAAATGTGTTCTTCTAGGAACAAAGATGGTAGGCCATACATAGAAGATGGAGGACTCTATCCTGGGATTCAGTGACTCTAAAAAGGATTTGGGGATAATGGTGGATAATCAGCTGACCATGAGCTCTTAGTATGGCACTGTGGGTGAAAGAGTTAATGTATTCCTTGCAGGCATAAATGGGAATCTTGAGTAAGAGTAGAGAGGTTATATTACCTATATATTTGGCGTTTGAATACTTTGTCCAGTTCTGGTCTTTGCGAGTTCAAGAAGGATGTTGATAAATTGGAGAGAGTTCAGAGAAGAACCGTGATAATGATTGGAGTTCAATGTCTTATGGTGATAAGAGCTCAATCTATTTATTTTAATAAAGAGAAAGTTAAGGGATGATTTGATCATAGTGTCTAAGTATCTACATGGGGAACAAATATTTTATAATGGGCTCTTCAGTCCAGCAGACAAAGATATAACACCATCCAGTAGCAGAAAGCTGAAGCTAGTCCAGTGGTTCCCAAACTTGTTCCGCTGCTAGTGCAGGGAAAGCCCCTGGTAGGCCAGGCTGGTTTGTTTACCTGCCATATCCGCAGGTTCGGCCGATCGCGGCTCCCAGTGGCTGTGGTTCGCTGTTCTAGGCCAATGGGAGCTGCCAGTCATGAAATGGCTTTCTCAGCTGGAGGACCTGGCAGAGTTTTGAAATGGGGTCTATGTTACGTTGTCTATGTATGCTGTCAAAAACTGGTCTCTTCTGGAAGAAAATGTGGGAGTCCACTCCTCCAAACATGTGCATAACTGGCCTAATGACTGTCTCATGGTAAAAGTCTTATGTGCTGAATTTCCCCGCCCCTTCCCCCCAAATTGGCAGACATTGTTACTAAAATTAGTGACAGGTTTCAGAGTAGCAGCCGTGTTAGTCTGTATTCGCAAAAAGAAAAGGAGTACTTGTGGCACCTTAGAGACTAACAAATTTATTAGAGCATAAGCTTTCGTGAGCTACAGCTCACTTCATCGGATTCAGTGAATGCATCCGATGAAGTAAGCTGTAGCTCACGAAAGTTTATGCTCAAATTTGTTAGTCTCTAAGGTGCCACAAGTACTCCTTTTCTTTTTACTAAAATTAGTGTAACTATGCTGCCTTTAGAAAATTCTGCTTACTGGTAAGGTATTTTATTTTTGTGCGAATTCCCTGCTATTTCAACGTAAGCACCATTGACAAATAACATTAAAGGATATGTTTTTCATTTATTAATGGAAAACTAAGATTTAGTATCTGCTCAGTTTTGTAGATAGCTTTTGCATTTTGTCATCCTTACAAGTCAGTGAAATTACCTATGACAGATACTGTAGTTCGAACATTGTGGAGAAATATGCTGGAAGTTTGCACAGAGTCATTAGCTGTTCAGTTGATTGTTTTCCTTTACTCTATTGCCTTTAACTTATAAAAATGTCACCAGGTTTTTTTAGTAGAGACTCGAACAAAATAATTCTTTAAGACATTGTTTTCTCTGCATCAATAAAGTTATTTTAACACTTATCTGACTGAGAAGAGCTAAGCATGTGTCTTCCAAATGTGGTTTTGACAGGAGAAATCTCTCCTATTACATTTTAATGCTGACATGATACTATTAAAAATAAACAAGATTATCAGAATTATAAAAAATAAAGCAGATTTACTCTATATTGTCCGTTTCATCAGGTATACATATAATAGAGAATTCACCTGAGTTAAGCAGTTCATCTTGGAGCTAAACAAATACAGATAGAAAAATGTTATGTAATTACAATAAATGTGACAAAATATAATATATAACTAGCAGGAAGTTTTATGATATACTAACTGTAATTGATTCCAGTGATTTGTCTGTTATTGCCAATGCAAATAATGGTAACATCTGTCAAAAACCAACCACTACTATGAAAACCTTTTAACATTTTGCACATAATAAACTATTTTATACATAAACTACCTTATTGTTTATATTAAAAACTAAAAAATATTCAGTCTGTTCCAGCCATTTTAACAAAAACTTTAATAAGTAGACATTGCATTAAAATGACACAATCCAGCAGTTATTTGGTAAGGCCAGCACAATCATAAATTTACCATCCATGCTTTTCCAAAAATACTAACCCATATTGTTCTCTCTGGACCTGTTGCAGGGATGACTAATCCAGCTGCTGAGGTCTCCCTTTATGTGTTTGATGGAACACTTGGCTTGCTAGACTACAGCTGTGTGTTTATGTGCAGTGCACACCTGCAGGGGCCTGACAAATAGCTGTAGTATGCAGAGTATACAAAATTACCCTGGCAGTGCTGCAAATAAGGAAGTTTCTGTTTTGAAGTCCATATGTGTGTGAGCTTGAGATGCCAGCTGGGGTATTTATGTTGCATTGCACAGATGTAAAACTGCCAACTGATTTTATACCAAATAAAGGCTAATCTTTTTATACATACTTGGTGTCAGAGTTATGAAGTGGTATATAAGAATGTTCTCACGACTTAGCTCTTTTAAAATAAAAGCTGACATTAAAAATACTTTTCTATTCATATTGTGAGTTCAAGCAAACTGACTGCGTTTATTTACGTATGTGTTGTACTATAGAATCTAAGGATTTTTTTATTAGTGATGTACACTTGAGTATAAATAATGACTTGATTTATTGTGTGCGCATAAAGTATGCTGAATATCCTTTTTTCCTATAGATCAGTTTAGCTCTGTGTTTAATCCAGTTTATGGGTTCTGAAATGTTAAAACCAAATTTATACAGCTACTTAACTTGAAAGCTTTGCTTTCCTATTTTCAAGTGTGTTTAATTTATAGCAGACTGAAATTTTTATCAAATAAAACAGAGATTGAACATTTTTAGCATTGTAAAGAAATACTTTTTTTAAATGTAAGAATTTTTCCAAATGTGTGGGAAATAGAAATAGTGAAGTTCATTTATTTGCTAAAATAAATAAAAGGTAGTACAGATTTAGGGCTCTATTCTGTTACCACTAAAGTCATTGACCATACTTTCAATAGGAACAGGATTGGGGCCAATAGTAAAGAAGAAAAGGTAGATGAAATGATGAATTTATAATCTGTTTTTCCATGTAACATTTATTTTTAATGCTTTAAAAACATATAAAAAGTAGTAATTTTTATTGAGGCATATAGTTTGTCTGTGTGTTTCTAATACACCCTCATATTTCTGAACACCCACACACTGTCTTCAGTTTCAGATTTGTTTCCCTCTATCCCCAAAATATGCTGTTTTGTCTATGACGTATCAAATTCTTTTTATGCTTGTGTTTTTGAAAAATTGCTGTTTACTCCAAACCACTGACTGTTTGAAGGCATGCAAAGTTTTGCTTTTGGGTGTCCTCCTGTCAAATTATACATTTGAAACACATTTATCTAGAAGTGTACAAACAAATACACCGTAGTGAAATGGGCACAGGTCCTATTAAAAATGGGAGGTACATCTGTGTATACTAGATTGAATTTTGTCCACAGATCTTAGAAATTTTTCTTTTCCCAAAGGCAGATGTACAACTTAGACATTTTGTTGTCAGTGCTCACCTTTTTGTCGTAAATGGGACAAAAGTAGATAAATAACATATAAAACGGACAAAAGAAGCTAAGACACTGATCCTGGAAAGTCTTAAGTGCATGTTTTAACCTTTGTATGAGTAGTGCCCCAAAGTTAGGCATGTGTGCAAGTGTTTGCAGGATCTGTGTCTAGATCATAAAAAAGCATGGCATCAGACCATATTTATTATAACTGTAAAACAATATTTATAGAAGGTAAGCTGGCTAGCATATTTCCTGCCTAAATAAACAATGTTTTCTGTTTATACAACATGACGTAGAATATGATTTTCACCTTTTGTGTTGTGAAAAAGAATATTTAACAAAAATATTGTTAAATTTGTCAACAGACATAGACAGTAAGTGACAAATCTTATCCTGATTCAGAAATATAGCATTTTGTTTTTAATTTAGAGAGTTTAGGAACAAATCTCAGGGATTTTAGGGCAGAATTTAGCTGAAGAGATGATGATCATCTCCAATTGGCTGACCAATAGCGTAATGTTGAAATAAATTAACTGGGACTTGGTCCTGCTTTGAGCAGGGGGTTGGACTAGATGACCTTCTGGGGTCCCTTCCAACCCTGATATTCTATGATTCTATGATTCTAAACATGCTCTTATGACCGTCCAGCTCAAAGGAAACTTTGTACTAGATATTATAACTGCTGAGAGCAGAGCTATATAATAGAGAAAACTGAGAAACAATTGAGAAGCACAAGTCAAACTGGAAGACAAAAACTTCAAAAGAGATTACTTCTGCTATATGGGATATAAGAAATCTTAATTATTGTTATATACCCTTATTTACAAAGTACTTTTCAAAGAAATGACTAAACCAAAATTATAAGACCAGAAGGACCGAACTCTTTATTACTCATGTGAGAGATTATGTTGCAAAGATGGCCTGGTTATTTAGTGTCAAGGCCAGCTCTCTTATAGAAGGATATCACTTCAAACAGTGCTGCCGCCACTGCAGGTTACAAACACACAATTGAAGGCTTCTAGTTCTCAGCTCATGCACAGATGTCTTTCCATAACTTTAGCCAGTAATTTCTTCAAATTGCTCAGTTTATCAGCAGCACATGTCATCAATCCTGGAGTGGTTGTTCAAGTCAAACTACAGAATCCTTAGCTTACAGACGCAGCTGCAAACAGGTGAACAGGCAGAAAGTAATTTGTGCAGCTTGGTGGCTGTCAGACGAAAGACAGACAATCTGTGTTTAAAACAGATTGCAGGCCTTGCATAAGCCAGACAAAAGGGATTTCTACAACTGCAAATAATTCCAAGGTTAACATGTTTTCCTTTCTGCCATTAGGTGATTTGTTAAAATTGGAAACAATGAACATTATAAATCTACAGAGAAACTACAGATAAGTTGAAAGAGAAAAACAGATCACAAACAAGTTTGTATCCTTCTGTAGAAAAGGATACAATTGGCATTCATCTAGGCTGCCTCCTTACAAATTAAGCAAAGTTATAAAATACTTCTTTGTAAGTTATAAAGATATGTCAGTACACATTTAACATTATAGTAAAGATTTCTAATTGCCAAAAGAAATAATATTGGAATAAGCATAAGTTCATAGTACTAAATCTTTACATTAAAATTTTGGTGTCTTTTCAGTGGTAAAAAGAAAAGCAAGAAAAATGTATGTTTCCCAGTTTACAGATTTTTAGAATTTGCATTTGTTGTGTCAGCAGTTCTACCAGAATACTTCTGCAGATTTTTTGCTGACATGCTGCAAAGATGTATAAGGATTTCATTTGAACTTTGTCATTCCAGTGCTTCAAATGTTACAAGATATTACTTGCTAGATTTATAGTTTTACTTTACTAAAAAACTAAGAACATCAAAAGATTTTGGAAGTATTATAAAGAAATTAACTGCAACACTAACCTAATTACAGTACACATTTAAAAATTTGCCAGAGATACCACTTTATGCTTGCTTTCCTGATCACGAGTGTTAGGTGTACTGTGTAGTAACACAGAAGGCCTAATCCTTCCATTTCTCATGATCTATATAAACTTCCATTGACCTCACAACTTCTTATTAGTCTTCCAAGAGGTACTCATCAAGCTAATGTAATATACCCCTTCTTCCTGTTTAGTTTAGTGAGTAAGTAGTTACGTAGACTAATATTGACAGGTAATACTATGTTTGGTTCAACTTGTTTTGGCAAAGTTTATCAGCTTAGAGATTTGTAGATGGAAAAAGGTCCACAGCCTAACTTTCTACCATGAGGAAGACAGTAGTTTTCTGAAGATGCTTTCAACAATTTTCACAGAATTATATATCAACAACTTTATTTATACTAAAGAATCATAGTTACCATGATAATTTTTTAAGAAATTGAGGCTAAGATATTTTCCTTGCTTTATAAAAAGTATTTAATACTTGTTGAGTTTTGGTTAATGATACAAAATTGCTACATGTGTATAATTGATTTTGGACTCTTCCTCTCACAAATTACAACTTTTCCAGTCAAATGTTATAAAGGTACATTGTAGTAAAATGTAATATGTTCATCCTATCGTAAAGTTAGGCATATAGTACTTACTGCAATCCAATGATGATATTCTTAGAGTGGAATAAATACTTCTGAACTGTTAGAATGTCTGTTTTTTAAATTTAAATGTACATGTTAATGAATATATATTAATGAATAATCCTTTAGGGAGAGTTATGCTGAGATTGAAATGAAGAATATGACATTTCTTGATAGCTGAGAAATTTAAGGCACTGTAGAGGCTTGTGTTTTATTATACCTAGTGTTTTTCTTTCTTAAATGCAAATTCCAAAGTGTCCTTGAAATCCATCATATTTTTGACACATTTTAGGTAATAAGGTTTATTGAATCTTTGACAGAGGAATTATTTGAAATAAAGCAGGTCTTCTAACTTCCTTTTATGCCATATTAGAAGAATATATATGATTTTCTTTGTAGTTTAATTTTTTTAAATATACATAGAGGATTTTTCTTTTAATCCATATCAAATTAGAGAGATTTTTAACATCTTGTGAATTAACAAGTAATCATAATTAAAGAGAATTGACATTATTCAGACAGTGAAGCCTAACATAAAATTATTTCCCTTTTTTTATTATGCTGCTAGCATGTCTTTTTTCATTTAGTTGTGCAGGGTAAATTTTTTTTGTATTCTGTAGGTGTGATAGTATACTTTATACATATACATAATGTACACATATATGTGCTGTATATATTCAATGTGAAAGTGAGATCACCGTCTTGTAAAGGATGGTTTTAATTTGTCTTGGTGAATCAAGTGGATACTGTATTTAGGGAAAAAAATGCATTCATGCAGGTTGCTGTCTGCAGTCCAAATTGCTGATCAGAGAGTCTTTATACACATTGGTAATGTGCTGTGCAGTATAAGCTGAAATACATTCCACAAGGGAGGAAAACGGAATAGGTTACATACGCTGTTCCTAAGTGCAATGAATATAAAACTCCATTACTCACTTTAAGCAGGTGCTTTTTATATGAGGCTTTAAAGAAATATAAATCTGCTGGTGAAATGATTGGTTTATACTGACACAACTCAACTTCCAGTGCTTTGACCAGATAAAAAGAGTCTAAAAATATTCCTACAACATCCCTTTAATGGTTTCAGGGATTAAAGGTTAGTATCCTTCTGGTGTAAGAAACTGCCACTCCAGATGCTAAAGGTACTGTTTATTTTAACTACTCATAATGATACAGAATATTTTGGGGATAAATAAAAACATTTCTTACTCTTTTTTCCACTAAAATTAGAACACTCTGTTTTTAAGTTTAACTTAAACTATTCATATTTAAATTATTAGGGAGAATTCTGTGATTTTTAACTGAAAACAAATTTTTAGATGTACACAAGATAATTTGAGTGGATTAGAATGCTACTGAAATTAGAAATAAGACATCTTTTGATGTGGTGAAATTGTGGCCTCCCGGGCTACAGAAGGTTAGGAGTGAAGGTTCAGATTCAAGTATTATTTGTTTTTTTGTTTTGTTTTCGTGTTTAAACAGCCATTAGTTCCCAAGAGAGAACCATGGTTACTTTTAAATAATATTGATAAATAACTGCTCAACCTTTTCACATGTAATCCATATCACTTGTTACCTTTTCATTCCCTCAGGCTCCTATCCCAATCACTGTTGTTCTTCCACTTGTCCCATTTCCCATCCAGTGACTGTTTTCAACAGCAACCTGCATTGCCACAGCACAGTGTAGTATATATCCCTATTGATGCTTCCCATTGGGTCCCCACCTCCACTTATTCTGCCACTATACCTGCTGTTTTTAATGTCCAGCCTATTCTTACACGAGCACCTTGATGACTAATTGGTGTCTTTGCCTGAGACTCAGAATTCATGCTCTGACCTCTTCATTTTTCTTGAAGTATCTTTTCCCATTTCATTCAGTTTGAACAGTTCTCTTTTCTAGACTTATAAAAGGCAAGCCTGTTGTTGGCAAATTTGGATTTGTTTTCGTCTCAATGTACACTAACACTTCAAATACATCATTACCGTTCTTACATCTTCTTCAGCATGGAAGTTCTTGACTTAACAGCTTTACAGCCATAGTTTCTCTGGTTTCATGATGACAATAGACCTTTTCTACTGTAATAGTCACTTAACTATCAATATCTCTGGTGACAGCCACTCTGATACCTTGCTTCTAGCTTCCTTTACCTCATAAAGGTAAGAAAGTAATGATCTTTTACATTTTCATACCATTAACCTCTATACACCTTAAATATCTCTCCCTTACTTTTTCTGATCCTGCCATTAGTGAACATTTCTGTATTAGTTTGTATCTCCTCTCCCCGACCCTTATCCTTTGCATCTCCTGTAGCACTCAGTGAGTCTTTTCTCTTGATCCTTGATTTTACTAATGGCCATGTTTCATTCGTCTATTGTCAGTTCGTACCTATTACACTGTCCATTTCTTGATTCTGGATCACTTTGCTCTCATCTGAGTTTCTACCAATTCCCCTTTTCCCACATAATGTGGCACACAAATAACTTCAATAAACTCAATTCTATCTGCTGGCATGTGGAGAGAAGAAAGTGCTTCTTGGATTTCTATAAAAAAAACCTTGGAAGTCCACTGTCTGTCCATTCTCTACCTAGAGTTCAGAGACATAGTTTCCTGTCATGCTTCACTGAAGAAACTAGTGACTCTTTATCCTTGTTCCAGATTATTATTTTAAGTAGTAAAATTTACTTTGTCTTTCCTTTAGAACAGGAGTTCTCAAACTTCACTGCACTGTGACCCCCTTCTGACAACAAAAAAGCCTATATGACTCCAGGAGTGGGGGACTTGAAGCCTGAGCCTGCGTGAGCCCCACCGCCCTGGGGATGAGGACCAAAGCCAAAACCCGAGGTCTGTCACCCAGAGCTGAAGCGCTTGGGCTTTGGCCCCAGGCAGTAGGGCTTAAACTTAGGCTTCGTCCCTGGGCCCTGGGGCTCGGGCTTTGGCCCTGGGCCTCAGCAAGTCTAATGCCAGACCTGATGACCCCATTACAATGGGGTCATGGCCCATTTTAGGATATCGACCCATAGTTTGAGAACTGCTGCTTTAGGAGATTGAAAATATATCTGATCCTCTTGTTATTTTCAGGGCAGCTGTCTGTTTCTATTCTTTATATGTTTGCAACTCTGAATCCACTTCCAGCCTTTTTTTTTTCCTTATAAGATCAGCTGTCATCCCTTGTATCGACAGTTCCATCTTCTCTGGTTCTTTCCCTGTCATGCTCAAAATAGTTGCTACTAACCATTTCATTGAAAATTTGCTCACCTTAATTTTGGTCTTAGTCATTCGTTAACTACTACTTTCCACTGCTCTTATTATATTCTATTCAGGTTCTTGCACTGTCCTTATCACTGTAGTATCTGAGCACATTCCAGCAGTGCATTGAGCAGTATGACCTAGGGCTTGTCTTCACTACCGCACTACTTCGGCATTGCTTCATCAATGCAGCTGCATTGATGTAGTACTATGTCGATGGGAGAGCACTCTCCTGTCGATGTATTACTCCACCTCAATGAGAGGCGGAAGGTATGTCGGTGGGAGAGCGTCTACCGCTGACATAGTATAGTGAAGACACCTCTTTAAGTCAATGTAAGTTATATTGCTCAGGGGGCTGTTTTTTTCACATCCCTGAGTGACATAGCTTACATCGACTTAAGTGGTAGTTTAGACAAGCTCCAACATCTGTGACGTGGTTCATTTTCTTTCATTCTCTTCCCTGGGGGAGAATTGTGATTGCTGTGTAGTGTTTTGTTTTGTTTTTGTTTTTTAAATGTACGTGGTGCTATATGTGTGTGTGAGAAGGCAAGGTCGAAAACGTGTGCCATGCAGTAGGCTCAAAAGGTGGTGAAGTTTGTGATGGGCTCCTGTAGGAGTTCAGTCAGCTGTCTTAGGCCAGTCCCCAAGAAACATTGCGTCCTGCATAGACTAGCACTCTCTCTTTATGGTAATTTCATTGTGCCTGAGCAGCGGAGTTGTCAAACGCAGTTTTCATCCCAGAGTTTAAAGATGATTGTTTAGATATTCTGAGGCCAGGCCATGGAGCAACTTGAAGATAAGGATTGAGGTCTTGAACTTGAGTCTATATTCTGTGGGAAGCCATAGATAGTGGAGGCCAGGTTTTGTGTACTTACGATACCTTGTGTTATTGAGGAGATATGTTGTAGTGTTCTTTACCAATTGGAGTTTTGTAAGGATGACTGGCTTCCTGCCCATGTATATTGGATCGCTGTAGTCCAGCTGAGAAGTGATGAAGGTGTATATAATCAAGGCCAGGTCATCATCTTCCAGGGTCGGATGGAGCCTCCTAGCTCAGGAGGTGGTTGAGATCATTATTTGTGGATGCTGCTATGTGAGAGCTTGGTGTTAGAAAGGGACCCAGGATCATTCCTAAACTACATAGAGAATTGATCAATAATGGTTGTGTACCTTGGCTTCATACCCTTCAAAGAGCTTTCCTCTTTTTCCCCAGCAACACCTCTGTCTTGTCCAGGTTCAGCTTCAATCAGCTCTTCCAGTTACTGGACTATCTTGGTGGTAATGGTATGGTCATTTGTGGAAAGTAGAGATGTATATTGCTGGCTCTTCAGTCTGTGTCATCCTACCAATTTACCTGTTGGCTGAATGTAGGTGTTGATAGGTCCAGAGAGAGAATTGATTCTAGTGGGACTCCACAAGTGAGGTGTTTGGTGGCAGAGGTTCCGTTTCTCATCACTGCTCATTGGGTGTCTCTCTTTAGGAGGGACTTAAGCCATTTTCGCCACAGTTGCCTGGGCCCCTATTGCTTCTCTTAGGTAGGACATGAGGATGAGAATGAAAGTCTTCCCTCTCTCCATTTACAGTAAGAGAGCATCCATCAATGCCACAAAAGTTGTTTCCATCCCATATCCTGGCTTGAGTCCATCAATTAGATGAGCTTGTAGCTAGCTTTTGTTTGAGCTAGCTTAGGAATGGAAGATTTAATACTGAGCAGTAATTGGCTAGAATCATATGTTCAGGGTTGATTTCTTCATTGCCAGTTGCACTATTGCATATTTGAAGGAGGAAGGGAATATTCTTTCCCTGAATGAGGCATTAGTATTTTCCACAAGTAGCACAAGTTGCTTATGACTCTCTTCCACCAACCAGGAAGGGCATAGGTCGGATTCACGTATCTTGGGTTGAGACTCCTTTTAGGGTGTCCAATACTTCTTCGTGAGTGAGTGTACTGAAATCTAGGAATGCAGGCAAGCTGTTTGCTGCCTGGGTTGGTGGAGTGGATCCATGCTGTTTGAGAAACCTTCCCAAATGCACATGATCTTTTCAGTGAAGTAATTCTTGCAGTGCTTTGTGCTGGTTTCTGTTATGGACTATAGACACTCAGGACTGATGAAGTGGTTTACCACCTTGGATAGCTACTTAGAGTGGGATTTGGCATATTCAGTGGAGGTTGATAGAAAGTTTTTCTTGGCCTGTAATATGACTTCAGTATAATCTTTGACATTCTCCAGCCTGTTTGTTTCAGCTTTCGTTTTTCACCATAGGTGCTTGAGTTTCCAACTTCTCTGTCTCAGCTGGTGCAGAGTATTAGAAAATGAAAGAGATATGTGAGGGTGAAGGGAAGGAATGAGCTGTACGGGAGCCAGAGTGTTCCTGGCTGAGGCTAGAGCATGATGATAGTTATTCACCAGATCATTGACATCTTGTCCTGTGGTGGAATGTTGTTCTGCTTCAGCATGATTAAGTCTGAGTCTTTGTGTCTGAATTAGGGTCATATGACTTTCTTGTCAATTGGAAGCTGGGAAAGCCTTAATTAGGTAATAGTCTGTCAAAAACAATGGCTGGGTTTTGATGTTCTCGATATTAATATGTAATCTGAAGACCAGGTTCAAGGTGTGACTGGTTATGTGGGGCTGGACCAGAAGTGGCTTGTGAAAGTCCTATGGAGGCAAGTGAGGAGATTCTGCAACTGTGGACTTGGCAACATGCATGTTGAAATTTCCCAGGAGAGAAGACTGACATTTCTCCAAGAAGGTGTCAGTGAGCTCCTTTATGAACTCTGTAGTCTTTGGTGATCTATTAATGAGCATAGAATCTGTTAGGTTTGGCTCTGGTTTCTGTTAGATAAATTATTTTGAATGAATTTGGCTTACCTGAGCCACCACTTTTCAATCTGATGTTTGAAGAGAAGATTAATGCAATGCCACCTCTCTTCTTGTTCTCTCTAGGTCTGTGAGGGACTGAGTAGCCAGGAGGCATGATGTGGGCTAGCATAGGGTCGCTGTGTCATGTAGCCAGGTCTCTGTGATGAAGTTATATTAGGTACTTCATTGCTGATGAGGTTACATATGTTTCTGTTTGTTGGTGATGGCTCTTACATTGATCAGCATCAATTTTAGCTTAAGTAGTTTTGTGATACTTTCTTCAGGACTGTGCCTGTGTGATGGTCCTGTGCTGTGCACAGGTAGTAAATATTTGGTATCCTGTTTCTCATTTCTGCTCTGCTGTTTCCTTGGACATTTCTTCTAGTTTGGTCTGTAATAGGTGAAATAGTCATGGGATGCTCTGGGTGGAGGGAAGGTTTTCTGGTTCAACAAATGCTGTGGGTAAGACCTGTCTATTGGATACTTTGGGCATGATATGTCCTGGGAATGTTTGGAGTTGGACCAGTCTGTTTCTCGGGTAATGGTGGGTGTGTTGGAAGCATGATGGCATTACAACAAAAATGATAATAATAGCAACAATAATACTAAGTAGGTTGAGTCTAAGAAAAGGGGGATGTAAATGGCATCAGATGTCTCCTTGAAATAAGCTGTCTGTGATCATGGTGCCTCTGCTGCCTTTATCTGCTTTGGAAGAGAGGTGCGAGAGGAAGCTAAATAGTTCTTACTATTGAACAGTGTGTGAGTTACAGCTGTAAAAGTGTCGTCCTGGTTAGAAGAAGGTAGCAAGGGCTGAAGGAGCAGGAATGAGGCTAATGGCTCCTTCCCCATAAGAGAAGAGCCTTTTGGGAGCCTAGTTCCTGGAGGCTGTTCTTGAGGTGGAGGAAGTGACTTGGAGAGTCATCACAGCCTCATTTTCAAATTTTAGAAAATCTCTTTAATTTTTTCTTATATTTTTGAAATGAACAGTGGTCCCTTCCATGCTGCCATGTCCCCACTAGTGAAGGGAAGGAAAGAACAGCCAGAGAAGTGGGGATCCTGAACCCTTTAAGGGTGGTCAAGCTCCCCTACTGCTGCTGTGATGCTACTGTTGGAGCAGGACAAGTCCCCTTTATGGGTGCTCTGGAGCCTCAGCTACTTCCAGTGGGGCTGGTGGCATGTGGGGTTGACTGCATTTGGTTCCCACTGCTGCTGTGTCACCTCTGTGGGAAGGAGGGAAAGAAGCTCTGTCTCCAACTCCGCAAGGTTTTTTCACCTCTCTAACAAAGTACAAAACAACCTCGTTAAAACCACAATTCAACAAAACAGGTAAGCATGTACTGAATTTCAAGCAAATGAGTAGTCTCACTGAAGTTTTGTGTTTAGAGTTAAGCATGTGCTTGTATGTAGTACTGGATTGAGATGTAAGGGCCTGATCTTGAGGGTTCATTAAGACAGTGGGAATATTTCTAGTGACTTCAATGGACATTGTATTAGTCCCTAAATGTTCTTTCATTTGGGTAAACCCTACTTGCTCCCATTCATAGATCTGTCTCTTTTCACCCAGCTCTTAATCATTCTGATGCTTGTATGCCAGTTACATTTTGTGTCCTGGCCATACCATCATGTCTTGCTATTGAATGTTTTAAATACTGAAGTCCTCTCTTTGAAGTCATCTCAAAAACATTGCTAGAATCCATTTGGGGCCTCTTCTGAAAATTTTAATCATGCCTAACTCATTTCCTATCTCATATTTTGCATTTCCCTCTTTTATGATCTTCCTAAATCATTACTCTTTAAACTTAATGGGCGTTCAGATTCTTAGTTCAGACTTTCTTGCCCTAAGTAGTAGTAATATATCACCTTTATCTTTCATTCCCTTCACTGATTTCCTGTATATCCTACAATTCAGTTCAAAACTGCCTTCCTGATTTTTTCACGAATAACTGCAAAGTCATTACTTTATCAGTGCATTGGTAATGGATAAAAAGATTGAAGATCACCAACTAAGGTATCAAACAAAGAAAAAATTCTTAGGTTAAGTTAGGGCTTACAATAAGTATCAGACTGACAGCCTTGGTGATTGAAGTCTTTAATTTAGCCATAAAGTACCAGAGTGTGGCTTGTCCTGCAGATGGCATATGGAATGGGGAGGTTGCAACCTTTGTACTCCTTCAAATTTAAGGAGTACACAGAAGGAATGTGAGGAGGTCAGGCCTTGGCCCCAATGAATAATGCTGCCTTACCTATGGAAACCTTGCTACACCATTCTAAGGGGTAACACAGTTGCTGTGTTCCCTGGGAGCTCTAAGTAGCATGTCTCCTTGAGATCTTCCTGTACATATCCCTGGAAAAAAAAACAGCTCTGTGCACTTCTGGACACTAATAGAATGAACATTAAAGTGAGTTATTTTACCATATAGGGAGTATAAAATATCAAGGCAGAGCTTTGGGAAATCTTTCAGCCAGTTTTCCAGTTCTGCAATATAGAAGAACAACATTTCATGTATCTGGTGGTGGCATGATTTATACTATGTGAAATATTCCAGTTCATCTAAAACAGAGAAGCTACGTGTGACATACTGAGAGAAGAGTTTGATTTTGCTGAAATCTGCTCCACAGAAAAGCAGGTATCTTCTACAAAGGAATACAACCAGAAAAGGATAATCTATCTCTGCATTCTTACCTGAAGCAAATGTAAAATCTGCTTGGATCATACTGCATCTCAGTAGTCATGTATACTGACTATCTCCCTATAGTCTGTGGTTGCCATATTGCTGAGGTAAGAAAGAAATTGGGTAAAGAAATTTGTCAGCTGTGATGGGAAAGAAAACATGAGCATGATTGCTCTCTCTTACTTTCAATGAATCTGTGGATATTGAACAATGGAGTGAAGTGAATCTCAGAGCAATTCTATTGGAACATAGAGTTCTAGAGAGCAACATATTTTCTCCTCACATTATTTTCCCTGTAGTTTACTTGCAAAAATTCCAAGAATCAAAGGACAACCCTGTATATAACTGGCATATTGTACTACCACCTTAATGGCACATTTGAGGACAAAGTTGCAGCTTTGGTACAAGCAGCACTGTTTCCTTTGAAGAAGGCGATGCACTCATACAAACGTTGTGTAGTGGAAACAGGAGAAACCAAGTATTACCTCGCTTGGTGTTAATCACAAGGTAGAATGCTGCTACATAGAGTCCAAGGCCAGAAGGAACCAGTGTGATTATCTAATCTGACTTCCTATATAATACAGGTCATAGAACTTCCCTGAATTAATTCCTGTTTGAACTAGTGCATATCTTTTAGAAAAAATCCAATCTTGATTTTAAAATTGCCAGTGATGAAGAATCCACTATAACCACTGGTAAGTTGTTCAAGTGATTAATTATCCTCAATGTATGCCTTTTTTCCAGCCTGAATTTATCTACCTCAACTTCCAGCCATTGGATCTTGGCATATCTGTGTCTGCTAACTTGAAGAGTTCATTATCAAAAATTTGTTACCTATGTAGGTACTTATAAATTGTGATCAAGTTGCATCATAATCTTCTTTTTGTCAAGCTAAATAGATATGTTCCTTGAGTCCATCACTATACTGTATGTATATCCTTTAATCAGTTTCATGGCTTTTCTCTCAACACTCTCCAATTTGAATCCTTACTGAAATGTGGACACCAGAACTGGATACAGTAGTCTATTAGTGGTTGTACCAGTGCCATATACTGAGGTAAAATAACTTCCCTGCTCCTGGAGATTCCCCTGTTTATGAATCCAAAGATTGCATTAGATCTTTGGGCCATATCATTGCACTAGAAGCTTGTGTGCAGCTAATTATCCATTATGACCCCTGTCACGTTGTCTGGAATGGCTCAGAACCGTGAATGCCAAATTCAGGGCAGACTACCAAGAAGCAGGGCAGAGACCCCAAACTGGCTGTATGTTCTATAGTTAAATTTCACCAACCCAGTAACAAGTGTGAACTCCTAAAGCACTATAACAGTTTTACCATGGAATCACAGTCCGTCCCCTTGAGGATTCCAATCTATCTTGCCATCCCGGCAAACTGGACTTAGTGTTACATGGTTGCTATACACAAAAGATCACAAAATATTTAGGTTGCTCCCAGTCCCAAGAGATCAACCACTTACCCCAGGTCAATTTATACATTAGATCTCATACCAAAGACAACACTAGTAGCCAATCCTATAGTAAGCTATCTAAAGATTTACTAAAAAAAGAAATGAGAGAGTTATTACAAGGTTAAAGCAGGAAGCCTATATACACAAATGAGTTACATTCTACTGTTCCAAAAGGTGACAGAGTTGTAGTGATGGTCGCTTTAGTTTTGATAGCCCTTCTTGATGGGCAGGAGAAGATTCCTCCATCTGGGTTTACAGTTTCAGAGCAAACATTTTTTACAGTTACAAAGCAAAAACATAAATACTACCTTATAGTAGCGTTAAAGATATAAGTGAGATTAATGTATGCAGCAATTTACAAACATTTCATAAAGTCTAAACACATTGTTATAAGTCCAATACTCATCTTAATAATACTAACACACAGGTGAAACAGACTGGTTTCCAGCAGTGAATTTGTCAGTGTTTAGTTGAGGTTTAAAGCCTTGGCAAGAGTAGGCATCTGGTAGACAACCCACAAGTCTTTTTCAGAGCCATTGCTTCCCAGGAAAGAGCTCTCCAATCTTGTACGTATGGCCTCCAGTCGTTGCTTTTCAGTGTATACCTTTACATTTGTCCTTACTAAACACATGCTGTTTGCTGTGCTCTGTTTACCAAGCGGTTCAGATCACTCTGTTAGTAACCTGTCTTCATTATTTATTGCTCCCCTGACCCCCCGCAAATGTTTTATCATCTTCAAATTTTATTAGTGATGATTTTATGCTTTCTCCAGGTGATTAATAAAATTGTTAAACAGAATAGGGTCAAGAACCAATTTCTGTGGGACTCCGGTAGAAATACACACACTTGATAATGATTTCCCATTTACAATTACATTTTGAGACTGAGATATTACCCAGTTTTTAATCCATTCAGTGTGTACTATGTAAAAAGATCTGATTTGAGGCTTGTATTTGGTTTTCCTTACAAGCATAGTTTATAAATGATCTCTTTTATTACCCCCCCCTTTTTTTAAACGAGGTAGAACAAAATAAGTTGTGACTAAAGTTCTATATCCAAATGTCCCCAAACAAGTTTAAGCAGGAAATTAGCTTGATGCTCAAGTTTACAAGTTTAAACAGAAGAGGTTTCAGACTTTGCTCCCAGCATTTGTTCATATATGCAGCATAGTCTTGAATAAACCTAAACATACAACGGGTAGGAAACATCAAACTTTTGTAGTGTTGGCAATATTGCTTTCGCAATGGTTTCAAAATTTGTGTTTTTTCTTCAGACGTACACTGAAATATTTCTCAAATCTTACAGAGCATTGTTTGGTTGATACTAGCCATTAAAATGTCATGTGCAGTGTAGTTGTAGCTTTGTTGGTCCCAGCATAGGAGAGACAAAGTGGGTGAGATAATCTTTTATTTTACCAACTTCTATTTAGAGAGAGAAGGTGGGTGAATGTCATGTGTAAGACACAGGAAGTATTTGGCATATGATGACATCACATCCAGCCCTCCTCCCCAAAACTGCCTTTGGGCAGTTTGTGTGTGTGTGTGTGTGTGTGTGTGTGTGTGTGTGTGTGTGTGTGTGTGTGTGAGAGAGAGTGTTAGATATATACAGCCTGAAATATCTGCATACAGCTGCTAGTTATGATCAGGTGAGGTCACCTGGGAATGATGTGTATGGCTTTTCCTTTGAGAGACACTGGCAGAGACTCAAAGAATTCTCCGGGGAGGGCAGGAGGAACTGCCAAAGGACATGGTGAAAGTCTTAGTAAAACAAAACACAGCCATAGAAACCAAGGGAGAACAAGATGCTGAGGAGGAGGGATTGATTTTCTTTGGCAAAAAGACCAAGGAAAATGAGGATGAAGGAGGAGCAAACCGAGTATCTTGAAGAGTGATGCAAACAATTTTGGTTTTTTTATTACCAAGCTGAGCTAAACTGGTGACTTAGAGGTTTTGCATCTTGTCATCAATCACCTGAACTTGCCCAGTGCTGTCTAAGTTGAAGGAAGTTATTTTTGGCTACTTTGAATGCTGAATGTTTTCTTTCAGGTTTGCGCTTATTGGTGTTATAGTTCACTAAATTAATCTTAACTACTTCTTTAAAGATGGACCCCATACATACCAGCCTTTAGCTGTTCAGTATATCAGGTGTTTTAGTGATACATATTTAGTTAAGTAGCTGAACTTCTTAGATATGTGCATTTTAACTTGCCTTTCAAGCCGTTTCATCTAACGTCCTCTTTTTTAAAACACCCTTCTTGAAATTTGTCTTATATCTCTAAGTATGATCTCTCTGGCAAGAATGCCACAGTTAAGTTATTTTGAAGAAAATGTTAATTAGTGGCTCAACCACACTTATTTCCTGAACCAAAACCTGTGTGTAATTGAACACTAAATCACTAATAGCCTCCTATTCTTGTATGCTCCAGAATAAGCCATTATACAAAACAATTATTTTGATATTAAGGAATTTCCTCCAAATGTGCTTTTCCACCAGTTTGGTTTGGAGAAATTTAATTTGGCCATTATTAGTACACAGTAGTAGAGTTTATATATTTGTGAGTTAGTGACTCTGAATTAGTATTTTGATGTGCAGATGTTACCTCTTCACAAATATTATTTGGAGCATATTTTTATAATCTTTTTCTATATGCTACTTCCCAACCTCTATTACCTAATGTTTTAAATATATTTTTATTGAGGGGAAACAAGGCATATCACAAAGATTTCTACTACAGCTATAAGGATTTTGATTTTACAAACAGTATATTATCATTGAAGAAGTGGTTTAATAAATTGGGAAATAATAACTTAAAGAAATTCTTGGCAAGAAGGAATGATATAAATAAGGCTTGTCACATGAGAAAAAGAAGCAGGATTTGACCAGTAGAGTTTATTTTGGATAGGTCAGTGAGGACAGCTGCCCACTGCACAGCAAATTTTAAAAAAATGATTTAGAAGCATTTAAAGAGGTTAGAAATTGATGGTAGAAAATATAACATACTAGAGTCATCCCTGGTGTAACTGAGTTTATTTGAATGATGTTACATGAATGAATTTAGCCTCTTGACTATTGAACAAATCAATGTGAGTTGGAATATGGTGTCTATCTTTTTCTTTGCCTTATCTTCAGAAATATATAACTGAGATTAAAAGCATCCAGAAAAGGACATAAAAGATCATTTGAAGAAATACATGTAATGACATTTGCAAGTGCTAGGATTATTTTTCTGAAGGACTCAGAATTATAAAGGCCCAAAACTGATCAGACCTTCCTTTGATCGTTTCGTATAAAACAAAAACAATGGAATGCTTGCTAACTTTTTTTGAAAAGCATTAGGCATTGGTAATGAAATGAATATATCTACAGTTAAATTTGATAGAATTATTTACAGTGCTAAATTATTTGTGTTTATGCATGGGTGTACATAATTGTGTACAAGCATGTACAAATACATTACATTCAAAGAACATTCCGGTTGCAAAGTCAAGCACTAAAATTGGGAAATGCCAGGTGTCCTGTGGAAAAAGTGTGAGATTGTGTAATTAAAGACCGTTTATGCATAAGAGGGCTAGATTAATCCTGGTATTCCTAACTTTGGAGTGTTTGAATTTGCAACCTTATAGTCAGTGATGAGCTGCCAAAATCTTAACTGGTTTCCTCCTCACCCCATGAGGGGGTCGTTGCCCACCCCCGCCCCCCAGGACTGCTGCCCCGTCCAACCCCCCGCGTTCCTTGATGCGCCCCCACCACCAGGACCCCTGCTTCATCCACCCCTGTCCCCTGACTGCCCCCAGAAATGGGCAGGAGGTTCTCATGGGCCACTGTAGTGGGTGTCACCCCACCCCTAAGAGCCAGAGGGACCTGCTGGGGGGCGAGGTGGGGAGTCCTGGTGGTGCTTACTGGGACAGCTCTCAGGAATCATCTGGCAGTTCCCTCTGGCTCCTAGGGGTGGAGGAGCATAGTTGGGGGGGGAGCAGGGGAAGCAGCCACTCCCCCCCCACTGATCACATCAAAAGTGGCACCTTAGGCACAGACTCCCTGGGTGCTCCGGGGCTAGAGTACCCACGGGGAAAATTTGGTGGGTGCAGAGCACCCACCAGCAGCTCCCCACCCCGTGCCTGGCCCCAGATCACTTCCTCTCTGCTTCTCCACTCCCTCCCCTGAACGCACCACCCCGCTCTGCTTCTCCGCCTCCTCCCCAGGCTTCCCGCAAATCAGCGGTTTGGCGGGGAGCCTGGGAGGGCTGAGAAGCAGGCAGCAGCGGCTTCACACTCAGGCCAAGGGTGGTGGAGGCAAGCTGGGGCGGGGAGCGGTTCCCCTGCGCGCCCCCCTTCCCCTTGGGTTACCTGCTGCGGCGCGGGCAGCCCTCCTCCTGCCCCCAGCCTGAGCTCACCTCTGCCTCCCTGGGCCTGAGTGTGAAGCCGCTGCCTACTTCTCAGCCCGCCCTGGCTTCCCGCATGAACAGCTGATTCGCAGGAAGCCTGCAGGGGGCGGAGAAGCAGGGCGGGGAGGTGTGTTCAGGGGAGGAGGCGGAGCAGAGGTGAGGTGAGCTGGGGCCAGGGGCGGGGCGGGGAGAGGAGCTGCCGGTGGGTTCTCTGCACCCACCAAATGTTCCCTTTGGATGCTCCAGCTCTGGAGCACCCATGGAGTAGGCACCTAAGGTACCACTTTTGGCCAGTTAAATTTAGAAGCCCTTTTAGAACCGGTTGTCACTCGCGAAACAACCGGTTCTAAAAGGGCTTCTAAATTTAACAACCGATTCTAGCGAACCGGTGGGAACCGGCTCCAGGTCACCACTGCTTATAGTTGTTTAATGTTTAAAAAAAAAAAACCCCTGAAAAAATAGAAATTACTGGCTCACATTGGTCATCAAGAAGCTTGGAACCTTTAGACCTACAATGCAGACCTTTACCACTTGAGCTGACTGAGTAACTGATATCAGTAGTAGTCTCTCTCTTTGTGGACCAGACACTAGGGAGTTAGGATACACACTATCAAAGTGGGTTTCACAGGTATTTGCTAGATGGCAGAGATATTTGGGGATTTAAGAATTCTGTGTTTTAGTCCATATTCTAGAAGAGAGTGGGCTATAAAGGTTACAGAGTGGAAAGAAGCAAAAACAGGAGACACTCTGCCTTACCACAGGATGCTGATTAGGACCAGGCCTCTCATATGGGATGAGATCAGATCATGGGGATTGCTTTCAGGATTGTTTGTTGTTTTCCATGGATTTGTAACTCTTGTGCTTTTAAAAAGTGTTTGTGGTTAAGAAATTCTTGTGCCAAGCTTGTGATGTTGCTTTATTGCCATGTTCTCCCTGAAGGAAGTATCGAGGTGTGGAGAATGTGGGATCTGTAGAATATTTTTTATAAATATCATATGTCCTTCTGGTTATCAGTTTGATATTAACCTGCCTGACTGCAAAGCGTTAAATCAAAGGAGGCTGTTAAAGGTGAAACTATCAGGAAAGACTAGACAATGAAAAGGTAAGGCTCACTGGGGAAAAAAGGCTTCTGATTTCAAGATAACTCCTGACTAGCTCTAGCTAGTGTGGTAACATGTATTCTTCCCAGACTAAAATCTTGGATCAAAGGGATCCTAAACCTGAAAGATGTTAGCCTCAGGAACAAGGATGAGGGAGTTGGTTGTTATCAATCTGAGGCGGACACCCAAACTGACTGAGGCTAGTATACACTTACAGCGATGTGTAGAGTACAGACACTACACATGCAACTAGCATGGGTATAAATAGTAGTGTAGACAGTCAGACACTGCTTGGGTGAGTAAACTACACGAGTGCCCTACATGCTTGAACCCCTAGGGTGTATACCTGAGACAGCTCTCTACATGCCCAAGCAGTGCCTCCCATGTCAATGTTGCTATTGTTAGCAGTATAGCATCCCACTGCCACCCCCCACCAAAGCTTTTCTTTACCATAGTGAAAGGCTCTGGCAGTGGGAAGCTACCAAGTGTGGAAACAGCTTGCCTACATGTGTAGTGCCTGTACTCTGCCGTAAGTGTAGACTTGGCCTGATACTGATAGGCAAAGAGAGACACAGGGACTGTAGCAAACCGGGTGGTGTCCCAACCCAAATGTTAAGTTTAGGTAAGGAAATGGGCATATAGGACTTTTTGTTGTGTTAATCCATTTTCCTAAATGCTATGTTTCTTTTGGCAATTAAATGCTACTTTTATTTAGTGATGCTGTTTTTGAGTCACTGTAATCAGCTGCTGCCACTAGTGCCTGGAGAATGAAGGTTTACAGGTGCCAGACCCGTCAGATTAACATGGTTGGTAAACAGGGGGCTGCAGCCCAGAGATCCAGTCTAAGAGTGGTTAGACCATGTGGTTCAGTTCAGAGTGAGGTGTAGAAAGCCAGACCTGGCATTCAACGGACTAAAAGGTGTGTAAGGCATGGCTCACCCAGTAACTGTGGCAATAAGAAACCAGAGCTCCCACAGCCAGACTGACTCCTGGGGGTTGGAGTCACTGAGTTGGTCACTCAGTCTCTCTATGCTCCAATTCACCATCTTTAAAATGGAAATATGAGTACTTCCCTACCTCACAAAGGTCTTGTGGGATGCATGTTACAAGATTGTGAGGTACTTAGATACTACAGTGGGAGCCACGTAAGTACCTAAGATAGATAGATAGCTGTCAAGGCTGATTTCCCAGTCTGGCGCTTTGAGTGCAGAAGGTAGGGGCCCGCAAGGATTCTAAAAATTAATACTGGCCACTCCGGACCAGCATTAAACTCCCCAGGTTACAGCTTCTCTCTGATCTTGGATGGGTAGATGCTGCCACCACCCAAGTGCAAAAAACACATACACCCTTTTGAGAACCCAGGAAGGAGCACTTGGGAATTCCTTCCTGTGGGGTACCCCCAAGCCCTTTCCTCACCCCCCACCAGGGAAGAGCTGAGGAAGAAAACAAAGGAAATCAGCTGTTGCCACCAGCTAATTAAACAAAATATGCACAAACCTCTTAGAATACACACACACACACACACACACACACACACACAAAATCCTGTTCTTAAAAAAGGTAAATTTTATTAAAAACAAAAAGAAAATACACCTGGAACTTAGGCTATTGCTAAATTTAAAAAGAGCAAATATAATAATTAAGAATCAAGAATGGTTTTCTTGAGGTACAGCTTAAAGGTTACAAGCAAAACAAAAGCACCTGTGGTTAGCACAAGCCTTGCAGAAATAAAAGAGATAAACCTAATCACGTCTTCCTAGGCATTTCCTGATCTACTTACATATCTGGGTTTTCAGATAAGTAAGTTCAAGGTATGATTTGATGATTTTTCATACCTGGTTTAAAGCTTCTTACAGCATTGCTGCTCTGTGTCTCCTCTCTCTCTGGAGAACAACAGACAGACAGAGAAAGGGAAAGTTTTTCCCCAATTTTAAAAAGTTCTAGCCCTCCTATTGGCTCTTTTGGTTGGGTGCCCACTCCCTGCCTTTTACCTATGGGCTTTTTTAACCCATTACAGGTAAAGCAAGTAGAGAACAGCTACTAACAGGGATTTTGTAGCTAACTGGCTGTGGATGTCCATAAAATGGAGCTAGCCTATTTATTGCAATAGCAATTTCTATATTCATATCATGTATTGGTGTCTACTTGACTAGAAGTTCTAATTATTTGACCCACTACAGTTTATTCTGTGATATTATAATTTTTGCTCTCTCTCTATATCTCTCTCTCTATATATCATAATGGTCCCTTCTGTCCTTAAAGTCTATGATTCTGTAATTCTTAATGACAGGTTTCAGAGTAGCAGCCGTGTTAGTCTGTATTCGCAAAAAGAAAAGGAGTACTTGTGGCACCTTAGAGACTAACAAATTTATTAGAGCATAAGCTTTCGTGAGCTACAGCTCACTTCATCGGATGCATTTGGTGGAAAAAGCAGAGGAGAGATTTATATACACACACACAGAGAACATGAAACAATGGGTTTATCATACACACTGTAAGGAGAGTGATCACTTAAGATAAGCCATCACCAGCAGCAGGGGAGGAAAGGAGGAAAACCTTTCATGGTGACAAGCAAGGTAGGCTAATTCCAGCAGTTAACAAGAATATCAGAGGAACAGTGGGGGGTGGGGTGGGGGGGAGAAATACCATGGGGAAATAGTTTTACTTTGTGTAATGACTCATCCATTCCCAGTCTCTATTCAAGCCTAAGTTAATTGTATCCAGTTTGCAAATTAATTCCAATTCAGCAGTCTCTCGTTGGAGTCTGTTTTTGAAGCTTTTTTGTTGAAGTATAGCCACTCTTAGGTCTGTAATAGAGTGACCAGAGAGATTGAAGTGTTCTCCAACTGGTTTTTGAATGTTATAATTCTTGACGTCTGATTTGTGTCCATTCATTCTTTTATGTAGAGACTGTCCAGTTTGGCCAATGTACATGGCAGAGGGGCATTGCTGGCACATGATGGCATATATCACATTGGTAGATGCGCTGGTGAACGAGCCTCTGATAGTGTGGCTGATGTGATTAGGCCCTATGATGGTATCCCCTGAATAGATATGTGGACAGAGTTGGCAACGGGCTTTGTTGCAAGGATCCCACTGAGAGTTACCAAAAGAAACTAAAGCATTTGCTCAAGAAACTCCCTGAAAAAGCACAAGAACAAATCCGCACAGACACACCCCTAGAACCTCGACCTGGGGTATTCTATCTACCCAAGATCCATAAACCTGGAAATCCTGGACGCCCCATCATCTCAGGCATTGGCACCCTGACAGCAGGATTGTCTGGTTATGTAGACTCCCTCCTCAGGCCCTACGTTACCAGCACTTCCAGCTATCTTCGAGACACCACTGACTTCCTGAGGAAACGACAGTCCATTGGTGATCTTCCTAAAAACACCATCCTAGCCACTATGGATGTAGAAGCCCTCTACACCAACATCCACACAAAGATGGACTACAAGCCGTCAGGAACAGTATCCCCGATACTGTCACGGCTAACCTGGTGACTGAACTTTATGACTTTGTCCTCACCCATAACTATTTCACATTTGGGGACAATGTATACCTTCAAATCAGCGGCACTGCGATGGGTACCCGCATGGCCCCACAGTATGCCAACATTTTATGGCTGACTTAGAACAACGCTTCCTCAGCTCTCGTCCCCTAATGCCCCTACTCTACTTGCGCTACATTGATGACATCTTCATCATCTGGACCCATGGAAAAGAAGCTCTTGAGGAATTCCACCATGATTTCAACAATTTCCATCCCACCATCAACCTCAGCCTGGACCAGTCCACACAAGAGATCCACTTCCTGGACACTACGGTGCTAATAAGCGATGGTCACATAAACACCACCCTATACCGCTACTGACTGAAACCTACTGACGGCTATTCCTACCTACATGCCTCTAGCTTTCATCCAGATCATACCACTCGATCCATTGTCTACAGCCAAGCTCTACGATATAACCGCATTTGCTCCAACCCCTCAGACAGAGACAAACACCTACAAGATCTCTATCATGCATTCCTACAACTACAATACCCACCTGCTGAAGTGAAGAAACAGATTGACAGAGCCAGAAGAGTACCCAGAAGTCACCTACTACAGGACAGGTCCAACAAAGAAAATAACAGAACGCCACTAGCCATCACCTTCAGCCCCCAACTAAAACCTCTCCAACACATCATCAAGGATCTACAACCTATCCTGAAGGACGACCCATCACTCTCACAGATCTTGGGAGACAGGCCAGTCCTTGCTTACAGACAGCCCCCCAACCTGAAGTAAATACTCACCAGCAACCACACAACAGAACCACTAACCCAGGAACCTATCCTTGCAACAAAGCCCGTTGCCAACTCTGTCCACATATCTATTCAGGGGATACCATCATAGGGCCTAATCACATCAGCCACACTATCAGAGGCTCGTTCACCTGCGCATCTACCAATGTGATATATGCCATCATGTGCCAGCAATGCCCCTCTGCCATGTACATTGGCCAAACTGGACAGTCTCTATGTAAAAGAATGAATGGACACAAATCAGACGTCAAGAATTATAACATTCAAAAACCAGTTGGAGAACACTTCAATCTCTCTGGTCACTCGATTACAGACCTAAGAGTGGCTATCCTTCAAAAAAAAAGCTTCAAAAAGAGACTCCAACGAGAGACTGCTGAATTGGAATTAATTTGCAAACTGGATACAAGTAACTTAGGCTTGAATAGAGACTGGGAATGGATGAGTCATTACACAAAGTAAAACTATTTCCCCATGGTATTTCTCCCCCCCACCCCACCCCCCACTGTTCCTCTGATATTCTTGTTAACTGCTGGAATTAGCCTACCTTGCTTGTCACCATGAAAGGTTTTCCTCCTTTCCCCCCTGCTGCTGGTGATGGCTTATCTTAAGTGATCACTCTCCTTACAGTGTGTATGATAAACCCATTGTTTCATGTTCTCTGTGTGTGTGTGTATATAAATCTCTCCTCTGTTTTTTCCACCAAATGCATCCGATGAAGTGAGCTGTAGCTCACGAAAGCTTATGCTCTAATAAATTTGTTAGTCTCTAAGGTGCCACAAGTACTCCTTTTCTTTTTGTAATTCTTAACTTCATTTGTATTTAAGCTGTCCTTAGCAAATTTAATTGCTTTACATAAAGGACTACGCAAAAGAATAAATGGACACAAATCTGACATCAGAACATTCAAAAACCAGTAGGAGAACACTTCAGTCTCCCTGGTCACTCAATAACAGACCTAAAAGTGGCAGTTCTTCACAAAAAAAACTTTAAAAACAGACTCCAATGTGAAACTGCACTGGAATTAAGTTGCAAACTGGATGCCATCAAATTAGGCCTGAATAAAGACGGGGAGTGGTTAGGTCATTACAAAACCTAATTTCCCCCATACTAATACCCCCCACTGTTACACCTTCTTGTCAACAGTTTGAAATGGGCCACTCTCGTTACCACTACAAAAGTGATTTTTCCTCCCTTGGTATGCTACTTAATTGAATTGTCTTGTTAGACTGACCTCCCTCTGGATATGGCAACTCCCATCTTTTCATGTGCTGTGTATTTATACCTGCTACTGTATTTTCCACTCCATGCATCTGATGAAGTGGGTTCTAGCCCATGAAAGCTTATGCCCAAATCAATTTGTTAGTCTCTAAGGTGCCACAAGTACTCCTCGTTTTTTTTTTTTTGCTGATACAGACTAACACGGCTACCACTCTGAAATAAGGTACTTTGGTACTCTCCACTTTTCCCCATAGCTCCTAATTTAAATTATACTCCCAAAGTTTTCCCCAATACTGCAACCCTTACATGAGTTGTCATTGTGTGAAAGCCCTAATAGGTTCATTTGGAATTCAGTGTTACCATTCACGTGATTGTGTTAATTGACTGTAGAGGGTTTACTTATGTAATTTAATTTTTAGTTTATTCCATGGTACAGGTATGTTGCAAAGGACTCTGAGCAGCAAGTGATTATACATGTCTGACTGAATGTGCTCTAATATTTAGACAATGAAATGTACTAAGCACAGAGTCTCAGATTTAATTTTGAATTTTCTGCCTATTGTCATTTTGTAAATTAAGTACTGGGTATGTTTTTTTTCTGTTTACTTAAAATAATCAAAAGAATAATCTTTAATGCAAGTGTCTGAGAGCCAATGCAAGGAAATATAATTGGTTAAGTATTTAGGGGACTTAAAATATATATTTATCCAGTTGCCCTACTGTGTCCATCTATGATGAAAATATAAAAGTGTCATTTTTTTAAGTATTTTTGCCTGATGGATCATAATAGTTTCTTTGTATAAATATTGATTCTGGCAGAAATACTGTGTTAGCTATGCACAGAAATGATCCCCATAATTAGGCTAATACTTGCCTAATGCTTACCAAATCTAATTTTTGAATTCAGTATCAGTACTGTGTAGGGAAAAATTCATTTATAAAATTGTAACTTCAATTTCTCCCCCGCCTCATGCTCTTTACAAGTGTCAAACTAATTTTTTTATAATTTATAAGTAAATGTAGTTTTTCTAATGGTGAAAGTCTGTGAAATAACAGAGCTGACTTGAGCTGGTGTGGGTGGGTGGTGTTGTGTCAGCTTCCCCATAGAACTCTGCCAATGTACCTAAGTCCTGACCTGCAATATCCCCTGCTGTTACAGTTCTAGGCGTCTCTTCAGAAGAGATTGCCAATAGCACTGATTTGTTCCAAACTATGTCTTAGCTTTCTGTGTGCACAAATGGGGGTAAGAAGAGACCACCAAACATATTTAACGTGTGACCTAAGGCAAGGTTTGAACTCTCGTTTCCGTAGTGAAATGGCAAGTGCACTAACCTGCTGTGCTACTCAGCTGCACGTATTTAATGTTTTGATGTTGCTACTGAATGAAACCCTGTTTTCTAAGTGTCATCTGAAAATTTAGTCATTTAAGCTCTTCAAATTAAAGGATTATAATAAAAATGTTGATAGAGAGCAGTTCAAGTGTCATGGCTCAGTTATAAAATTAAACAAAATTGTATGGATTTGTGTATATACATATTTATTCTAAAAGTTGTAAGTTGCCATATGTGTATGAAAATAAGAACAAATAAATATTTTGTGCATTATTATATGTATATGTATAAAAGTATATAACAATATTCTCTCACTTCACAAAGTCAGCTATGAATAGCAACAAAAATGCTATAAGAACATCTAATGTGGATAATTAAAATATAATTAAGTTTAAATACCTTGGTGAAGGAATATAAAAATATTTAAATTCAACAGGCTAGTACATTTGCAGTTTTCTTTTATTAGGTGTGAAATCTAAGAATCCCATGCCAACTCTTGAGGGCTCAGTCCAGAATGTTGAATTGAAGTACTGCAGCACATCATTGGTCAAATGTGCCTCTGGGACCGTGGGATCAATAAAAATTTGTGCCAAAGCCCCAGGTATGTGCAGCTGGACCATGTAAAACTTTATTGCCTGTATAGGAGAATTGGCCCTGCTTTTTACAAGGAGAGTTACTGAAACAAGAATTTACTCATTGTTCCTATGAATCAGAGAGGGTTTTTTTGTATTCTCTTTTTTTTTAATTGTGCCAAGATGATACATCATGACTACAGTAAATTCAATTTTGATGACAAATAGATAAATTTAAAACCTGTTGGATTTTGAACTAAAAAATCAGAGTCTAACAACATTGAAGAAAATTGATTTGAAAACTGGATTTTCAAATGATACAGTACATTTGTGTTTTGCCTCACTAATTATGAATGTATATTATGATTTTTTTTAAATCTGTCTCATCGTTTTCAAAAAAGACACAAGTAAAATTTTCAGTTGTGGAGTTTTTCAGAGGTTTTGTGATTTAATGAATCTTTACTGCTTCTAGTGAAGAGATGTATATACAGTAAAAATTTTCAACCCATACAAATACCGTATGTAGTCAGTGTTTAGAGCTTTTTCAACATAGTAATTATAATTAAATGTGATTTAGGAATTCCCAGGTGATTGTTGAGATAAGTGACTGTTTTATTAGTCAGGAGATAGTAATTTACAAATTATTTAATGAGACTTGATTGGTTTATCTGGGAACATTATTTTAAATTAAATTTTAATTTAATTCTTCTGCATATAAAAACATTTTCAAAATAACTTTACAAGGAAGTTGTTTACTACTAATAAGCTTATAAATGCTGTTCATTCTTTGTATTTTGTCACTTTGTTCTATACTTATGTATTTAATAGTTGTCCTGCTGAGGTTAGTGAAAGTTAATGTTGAATTATCTTGTAAGAAAAGGTGTAAAGAGTTTAACCTTTATTTAGGTGATGGTGGAAAAGAGAAGCTGATTCCTTTAATTCAAGGCCCTTCAGACACCAGAGACCTACACAGCAGCAAATGGCTTAATGAAAGTAGAAAGCCAGAATCTCTCTTAGCTCCAGATATGGTAGCCTTTACAATCCAGAGTCCACAGTATATGGACTACTGCCATAATTCTGGTAAGTGCAAGACTCTTGTTAAGCTGGTATCACGTTACATTTTCATATCCAATGTAATTTTCGAAAGGGGGATTTGATATAAAATGTGCCAAATGCCCAGAGTATCTGTTTCACATACTGCACATATTATAACTTCACTCTACTTCGCTCTGAAACTTAAAAACAAAACACACCATTGTAATATATATTCTCTTAGATAGTGCATGCCTAATTGACTTTGTTTGCTTTTTGAAAAAATTATATACTGTCTTCTGCCTACTTTTTTTTTAGTTTGACAAAATCCATGTTGTAGATGTTAATTTTATTCCAGTTTCTTATCTAACTAGGGTTTCATATACAAAAGCAACAAGTTAGTTCCTGAGTTGACATTGGATTCAAAATGGCTCATGTAAATCTGTAGCATAAATAATTGCCATTAAAAATTTGTTAATCCACATAGTAAAAAGTGATAACTTTGGAAACAGTTTGGAAACCATACATTTAGCCTCATCCATCTTGCTATAGTGCTGTAGATTTAAATGGTAAGCAAGTTTAGAGTTTCTGAATAGCTTGTATAGGAGTTGAAGGAAGTTGCTGGTTTGAAAGGTTTGGTAATGCCTGTGTAAGTATGAGCATTCATGTGGCATTCTCATGAATTCTGTGGTATTTAAACAAAACATTGGCCACTGGTGGTCTGTTTAAATGGACTTTGTAAATTTGAAATCCAGTTAGTTAAAAACACTTATATAAAAGACGTTTCAGGTACTGTATTTGGTCTTGCATCCCCCTGCTAATATGTGCTGATGTAGTCATCACATTTTCCTATTTTTAAAATCACCATCACCCTTGACACTGTTTTAAAGATTAAAACAAACAATATGGGAAGCTGACAAATATACTGACTGTACCAGGGAAACAATAAAATTAACTGCGCACAAAGCACTCCAAAACAAAAATAAGCTTCTGAGAGCACAAAGTACACATGGAGGCTACACTAGGACACTTTCAATATCTCATCCTTCGTGTGCTGTATGTAGTCTGTTTTTTTTTGTTTTTGTTTTTTGTTTTGTCTTCACTAAATTGTCTGTTTAATAGCTCTGCCCAGTCAGGTTTCAAATATTTATAGCAGGATTTTTATGATGATTATGTTAGGTAGTTCAAGTACTGCAATGAACAACTGCTTGGAGCCATTAACTTTCAAACATCCCCTTTTCCTTCCTTGGAAAAGCTTCTGAACAGCTACCTATTCCTTAGCAGTTTTCTAACTTCAATCACTGCACACCACTAACTGTTCATGGCACTTGTTCATAATATTTGTATTGTTTTGTACCTTTTATGTCTTTTTTTCCTAAGTGTCTCAGTTCAAGGATCCCATGTTTGACTGGATTATATGACTCATTTTAAAGGACTGTATATACCTACCATCACTATATAAATGATAATTATTATTATTTAGAGTGTTTAAATATATTTCAATTACCTTGAAAGTAGTTCCATTTAATATTTGAGATTTTAAAAACAAATTTAATTGCTTTTTGGAAGAGCATGTTTAAGAGAATTAAAAACAAAAAACAAATATAGGGCCAGATTTATGTACATGGATATTGAGAGGCCAGTTAAAGTGAGGCAGCAGCAAAATAAGTCCTAATAAGGAGTTACAGTAAGAATCATATAGGTGAATAATTAACAGATGTGTGAGTTTAAAATGCCATAAATCAAGTAGCTAGTTTTTCTTTGCAAATGGGAGAGTTTCAGAAAAGAGCCACAAGAATCATTGAAGGATTAGAAAACATGCTTTGCAGCAATAGACTCAAGGATTTCAATTTGTTTAGTTTTAACAAAGAGAAGATTAAGGGGTGACTTGATCACAGTTTATAAGTACTTACATGAGGAACAAATGTTTGATAATGGGCTATTGAATCTAGCAGAGAAAGGGATAACACAGTCCAGTGGCTCGAAGTTGAAGCTAGACTAATTAAGATGGCAATAAGACAACATTTTAACTATGAGGGTAATTAACCATTGGAACTTTTTACAAAGCATTGTGATGGATACTCCATCACTGGCAATTTTAAAATCAGGATTGAGTGTTTTTCTAACAGATATGCTCTAGGAAATATTTTGGAGAAGTTCTATGGCTTGTGTTATATGGGAGGTCAGAGTAGATGATCACAACAGTCCATACTGGCCTTGGAATCCATGAATCTATAATATCGAATGGCTGCTAAAGAATGTGCAATGCTGAAAATGGACAATTTTCTATCCTTTCCTTTCCTTTTTTTGAATGAAGGCCATGACAGCTACATATGCACAAAGTATTTGTTTTCCATTTATGAGTGTACAAAGGATGTTGTGAGCATCATCTGAAGCCACTCAGAGAAACCATTAAAGGTAAATTGGATAGTTTGAGAGCTATAATAGGTTTAAACTACATTGGGATGGATATGGAAAATGAAGGGGTATTGAAATATTATGATGCAACCAATTTAGAAGAAGAAAGGAAAAGTTCCTATCAGAGGAGAAATAGAAACAATTGTTCTCTGCTGGTAATTTATTGTGAAGACCATGGAACAGACAATATATGATCCAGAAAAAGAGAAAAGGATGCTGTGCTATCTTTCTAGGAATCAAGGCAAGAAATATGACCAGAAAGACCAAAGATAGATTAATTACAGATAAATTTCTCAGTGGCCTATATAGGAACTAGTGACAAGAGAGATTAATTAGAATAAAGGACAATTTTCCAGATCTTGGAAGAGAATTGAAAATACCTTGCAGATGAAGTTCTTATAGTTCCTTCTGTAGCAAGTATGAGTGAAGGAAGAATGACTAACTTAATTTTGCACCTATGGTGTAGACAGGAAGTTTTGTCATTGTACAGAACTGATTGTTTTTTGTAATGAGAGATGACTGGGTTATACTGTAATTCTCTGTTTAGATTGGGAATCAACTTCTGGTATGCACAACTAGTGGAGTGGGTAGATTGTCTTTAAACGGGGTATAAATTGCTAGGAGGAGACTGTGCACAGTTTAAAAAAAAAGAGGTAATATTAATTTGGAAGTACATGCCAAGAAAATGTTATTAAAAATGAATGATAATAATTAATTAATAATAAACCCTACATTAACATTTTTGTATCTATTTTCAACTTAATGAGGTGATGGTGGGAGGAGTAAGATAATACAGAATTAATAATATTAAATTACAATGATTGTAACCTCGTAGAGAAACCTGAATCTCGGTAAAATGACTTTTCCAAAAGCATTAACAGGAAAAAGGAAAAATTATATATAATAGCCCATTTGTATTAACAAGGGCTGATTCTTTTGATAGTGTTTATTTTTTACATTTGTGTGTTTATAAAAAAAAGTGTGATACAGCGGTATCAGTTTGCCTTGTGCAGATAGCAAAGTATTTTCTAATATAAAAATAAAAGTTTAATTGTGATTTTACTAACAGTAGTTCTGGCCCTTAAATGTAACTTTGTATGTTAACACTCTTAATTCTGTAATCATTCATCTGTTTCAATAGATTGCTGAGTGTTTTTTTTAAGTCTTTGGTCCCATGAATATCTTTGTAGCATTAGTGCTCCCTCACCTTTGTCTAGATCACAGCATATAATAATGTGATATAATAGAGAGAGGATGACTAGCAGGATTTTCTTTAAGGGACATAAGATTTGATAATGCCCTTCTACCCCTATCTGAAATAGCCTGGGTATATTGACTTTCAAAGCAAGGTGTGGTGCCCATTAGTTTCACCTGGCGTTTGAAGACTGATGGGGGGACTTCGAAGCTGAATGGGAGTGTTGGCACTGCTGTGATCGATGCAGCTTTGTCGATTTAGTGTGTCTGGTGAAGATACTATAAGTCAATGGGAGAGTGCTCTCCCATCAATGTCTGTACTCCACCTCCACAAGAGGCGGAAGCTATATTGACAATAGAGCACCTCCTTATGACTGAAGTAGCGTAACTTAGATCAATTTATAGCATTAGTGTAGGCCAGCCCTTTGTGTTGAATTATGAGCTTCTACTGAAAAGATGTGGTAAACTGTTTTATTAAATAATTGGCAAGGCACTCAGAGCCTTTGTACAGACACTTTTTATTACTTAAATCAGAAGGCAATAAAATAAATATAATTAGTAAATGATCTTCTTTGAACTGAACTTAAATATTGAATACTACCGTAGTAAAGCAAGGAAGTAAACAAAAGCAATCGTGTTACTTTTAGGTTCATTTGATATAAATTAGTGCATCCAGTAAGCAAGGACCAAATTGATGATAAAAGATTTTCTAGTTTTATGAGGGAATTACTAACAGTGGAGAATAAACATTTTCAAACTATTTTAAATGTTAATTAGGAATTGGTAGTGCCTCATTAACTTAAAGTGACTTTCCTTTCTTTTCCTTACTTTCCTTAAAGTGACTTTCTTTTCAAGCATTTTCAGATACTGCTATTTAAAAGTATTTGAAATATATGCATTATTTCACAAATCTCTGAAAATATAAATACTCAATTTCAGAGTAATTTGAGTGTGTGGATATTTCTCAGCTTCCAAAAAAATCCTATGAAAAAGAGTTCACTGAAATTTTCAAAAGTGTCATAAATTATAACACTAATAACAATGTTATTTGATATTTTTCCTACTATGCAAAGGTTAATTTTGTTCAGTAGGGTCAATTGGAAAGGAAAGGGTGGGCTTAAAATCCAATTTTGCTTTTTTTTTTTTTTTTTTTAAAGCCCAAGGGTTAAAATGAAGTTATCAATGGCAATTATTTTTCCATTTCACCACTCTGGTCTGGAATATTGTAAATTCTAGCAGAAATTAGTTTTTTAAAGTTAGAACAATGATGTTTTATAAATTTTTCAACTTAAATTTAGATGTATGTCTTTTAAAAAAAAGTAAAATCTCAATGAACTGCTTGAAGTACCTTTTAAAATATTTTTGACATGACAAGTAAGTAAGACTGCTTATATATTGTAGTGAATAAAGACAATTCACATTTGTGGTTTGGGCACAAATGCGTAAAAATTATATCCATCTATCTTATTACATTTCCTCTCCTATCCCTGAGGACTTTGCTATGTACTTTATCTATAATTGTTGCCAGTTTTCTGTCATGTTCCCACTGGGCTTTTGGTGCAAAAAACCTTATCCTCTCGATGACAGAGCATGCCCGAATGATTTCATGCTCTTAGCATTTTTGTTCACAGGAATTAGGGGCAAAATGTAACTACAGCTGAACATAGCATCTATTTTTGTAATTTTGAAGTTTTAGACTCTGTTATTGGAACTAAATGAAGAGATGCAGGTGTTCTCCAGTTCAGGTCCTTTGGGATTTTTTGATGGTAGATGCTTGAAAAGAAAATGCATATGTTTTCAGAGTCAAACAGCAGCTGTGGACAAGGATTTATGTTTTTCTCAGAACTTTGGGATTTCAAAATGTTACATTTAATCACATGCACAGAAAGGAGTGCAAATGTTAAAGATGTTACGTATAAAACTATGGATCTGATCTCTTTACCATACCAACTAGTTGTGGGAGTATAGGAACAAAGTGATCTTTAATCTTAATATCAACAATTTCAAAAGGATTATGATAGTTGCCAGGACTCAGTCTTTTGGGAATTCTGCAGTTGCAGCACAGAACATTTTTATCCTCTTAATTACTTTTAAAATATAATTTATTCTCATTATTTTGCCTTTAAAAAAATCCTGGTACCAGGTAATATATGTTCCTGAAAGTACAATGTTTATATTGTATTTTTGTTAGGATAAGGTAAATTAGGTTTCAGGCAGTTATATATTCTAAGATGAGTTCCATTAACTATTATTGCCTGTAGTTTCAAAATTGGGTAGACAACAACAGTTAAAATACTTGGAGTGTGAGGTTAAAATTAGAAAAGTTCCCAAGTTACAAACCTTGCCAAAATGAATGTTTTACTGGTAATGAGTGTGCTGTCAATTCTGTATATTTTAAGAATTTGAGATTTGTTAGTAAATTGAAAGTGCTGTCTATAAACACATCATTCATGATGAGTAATATTACTATATCTCATGTGTATAGTTTTTGAAAGTGGAGACTTTTTGTGTGTTAATTGTTCCTTCCTCATAAAAAAGTGACTTGCATAATGTGAGTAAACTTGATTACAAAATCTTTAAACACAGAACAGTTTTTAATAACTTTTTAGTAATTGTATGTGACCCTGATTCACCAGGTGCTTATGTTCTTTAGTCAGGGCTTGCTGCTAAGCTGCTTCTCTGCTAGCTTAACCGCAAACAGTCTAATGAGCACAGGTGGACCCGAATTGAACCTCCTGATTGGCATAACAGCCTTATTGGCTGACAGGATCCACAGACTTGCTCTTAAGGCCAGCGGCAGGGTGCTATCTGCTCAAAGTATTTCCCAGCAGCAGCACTTAATTCCGACCCTGCTCCAATCTTCCCTGACCCCAGGTAACCTGGATCTGACCTTCGGCTCCAATTCCTGGCTCTAATTATGGCTTGACCTTCGGCTGTGGCATCTGCTTTCTGACACTGGTTCCGACCCTCAGCTCCTTTTTCTCAGCACCTGGCTTCTGTTCCCACCATTAGGCAAGATTGCCCACATCCCGCTCCATAACAGTTTGAGCAGCCTAAAAGGAACCATTGAGGGGGAAAAAGGGCCTCCTTCCCCACTGACATGGATCCCACCAGGACAAACGCCACTCTGTTGGAGATAGTGGGTTGTGTACATAATCTATATACTCCGCAGGCGCAGAATGTGGCCCTTCAGGTGCAAGCTGCAGCTCCAACTTCAGCTTCCTGCAAACCAAAGATTCCACTGCCAGGTGAATACAGTGGTGATTGCAGCAAATTCCACGGATTCCTAAGTCAGTGTCAGCTTCTGTTGGCACTGTGAGCATTTCCCACCAATCAAGCCTGGGTAGGACTTATCAACTTGGTAACAGAGGAGGCTTTGCCCTGGACTTTCCCACTCCTGGAGAAATCTAACCTGTCCTAGGTTAGTTTGAAAACCATATGCAAGCCATGGTGCCAATTTTTGATGATCCAAACCACACATGCACAGCACAGACTGAGCTCGAAGCATTGTGATGGAGGTGCCAATTGATTGCAAATGGCCATGGAATTTCAGAGCCTGGTAACAGATACCAAGTGGAATGAGGCTGACAGCGTTACCACTTCCAGCCTAGCCTCAGCAAAAGAAAATCAAGGATGAGCTGGCATGGGTGGAGTCCCCACCCGGCTTGGAAAATTTAATTGAACCTATGAATAAGGATCGATAGCTGTCTGACAGAGCACTGTGAAGAGCAAAGCTTAGCCTCCTGTGCCCCACTGGAGAGCTGAGGCCAGAGAAACCAGTCACCAGCTTTGTCCCTCCAGATTGAGCCCATGCAAATCGACCAAGCCCAGCCCTGCCTTTCAGATGCCGAGAAAAATGGATACCAAATGGTGGGCTTATGCCTATACTGTGCAGAGCCTGGATACTTCAAATCAGGCTGTCCTGCAAAGGTCCGACTTGCGTCTGAGCTGGGAAATGCCAAGTCCCAGTCCCAACAGAGGGTTTGGGTTATACTGGTATTTTTCCCGTCCCTCCAGTACACAACATCAGTATGTCTGCTGGTACTGTGGCAATGGCTAACCAGAACCTGACACATCTCTGATTCCCCTTCCAACTTCAACACTCCACCATGACTGAAGTCCACTGGAAGCACTGGTATATTCAAATGCCTCCAGTAATTTCATGCACTTGGACATTGCACAAGCACATACAGTCCCCATACACTGTAAAAGTTCTTTGGACTTGGTGGAGTCTGATGACAAGTCGCTTCTCTCATCATGTCTGGTTACCCAACAGACTGTTCCTTTGGGTCACCACCCTCCAGGGTCATCGAGAAACCTTCCAGTTCAGACTCATCCAAGGCCCTGCACTCTCTGGTTATCCTTGGCATGCTCTAGCTCATTGCCCAACATCCTCATATCCGTTGGCCCACAGGCACAGTACGTTTCAACTCCCTGCACTGTCGGTAATCTTGTCTCCCAAAACTCAGAAGGGATACAGAAGCCCTCTGCAACTTGGTCTGCCTTCTCTGAGAACCTGAGTCTGAGGCTGTTAGTTCACAGGGAATTTCAGCATCCTCTGTGCTGCTTCCAACAACTTCAGCGATACCTGTTAAATACCAAGTATTTGTCAACATGTTTGTTAAAAAGAATATGGACACCTTGATGCCCCCTCGCAGTTATGACGGCCCCATTAACCTTCAGCTAGGAGCAGAGATCCCTTTCAGTCGCATCTATTGTCTCACTGAGCTTGTGCTACAGGTACTCTGAAGCTACCTTCAAGAGAACTTTCAGAAGAGTTTCATCCATCAATCCATTCACATCTCCAGCTCGGGCACTGATTTTCATTGTAAAGAAGGAGGATGGATCTCAGTGGCCCTGTGTGGACTACAGGGCACTAAACAAGATCACCATCCAGAACTGGTACCCTTTCCCCCTCATCAAGGAGCTTTTTGAATGATTTTGTTCCACCAACGTATTCACAAAGTTGGACCTCCCTGAAGCTTACAACTTGGTGCAGATTAGGAAGGGAGATGAGTGGAAGACTGCCTCCTGCCTTCCTTGACTCTGAGTAACCAGGTTCTGACCTTCAGCTCCAATTCCTGGCTCTGACTCTAGCTTCACCCTTGACTCTAGCATTTGGTGTCTTGACACTGGTCCTGACCTTCAGGTCCAATTCCTCGCTCTGGCATCTGGCTTCTGTCTCTGGTTCTGACCCTCAGCTCTGTATCCTGACTCCTGCTGTGACCACTAGGCAAAGCCGCCCATGTCCCATTCCCTAACAGTGCCTTGCTATACCTTGCAGAATAAAGGTTCTGTTTTAGTACTATTGTATGTGGAAAAGAGGTTATTTTCTTTGTTATTAGGCACTTTCTCTACCTGCCAGCTCCCATAATGAAGTTGTTGGTCTCTATTTGTGATGTAATGGTCTGTATTCATAGTACTTGTGATGTAACGAATTGACTATTTAAATTTTATTGCTGGATCAGGTAGGAACAGCAGATGAAGATGCCAAAGAAAAAAAAGTTTAATAATAAATATCTTTGCTAATTAGCAACAATGGAAGATTTATGTTTAAAATAATGTCTATTTGTAAGACTTAAAAATCCTCTGTTTAAAGTATTTATTAAGCTGTTTGTGCAATTGCTACTTGAACCAAGGGGGAAGTAATATCTTTCTTGAGTAGTCTGTTACTCTACTCACCATTATTGCAACTCCATCTCCTGGGAATAAAATCAGGGTGGGGTGTGCTGTTGTACTGTAACAACTAGATCAGTATTATGTCTAGTGATCTGCACAACCCCAACAGTTGGTAAGGAAGATGATCTGATTCTGGATAGGGAGTTGTATTGTACAGCAGGTAGGAAGTTCATTTCAATGATCTCTCCTTTCCCACCAAATTACACTGCAGTTTCCTGAAGCATAGCTGTATTTTTTTTCTTCTCTCTGTTTCTGCAGTGGCCTATCTTTCTTTGGATAGGGCAGCCTGGTATGCAGCTTTTAGTGTTTTGTGTGACTTAGAAACTCGTGTATAATTTTTGCTAAATAAGCTCCTGAATTGTGTCAAATAAAATGGAAAAACTGCTACTTTTTAACAAGAATAAAGAAAAAATGAATATACTGGATCAGTGCAATTATTATAGGGGGAGCTAGTAATGACTCCTATAGGTTACCTATCACTTTCCATTATAAAAAACAATCTTGTGCCTTTTTTTTTTTGATGCACTAACACTATTATTATTTGCAGCAGCACATTGAAATTTTGGTTGGGGAAAGCCCAGTGGCAAGAGAAATGCCTTTTCTTTGTGCCATTTGTTGAAAATAGCCATTTCTCTTACCTTGCTTGTATTATTCAGGAAGTGTTTGGCAATAAGGCAAAATAATAACTAAATATGAAACTTTTAAGATTGGATCCATGTACTCAGGGTCCACAGCGTTCATCTCAGAGTGGAGTGATTTTTGCTTATTCAGAATGGACAAAGTAGAGATTGGAGAGTTTTCTCTGGTAATAGATGAGATTTCCACCAGCATGAAGTGGTACGGTTCTGTTCGGCATGACCACACGGCCCTAGAGTCTTTCTACATCAGTGTTTGCAGCATGAGTGATGAACCACCTCAGCTCATCTTAAATGATGCAGAGTCCATGTACCTGTAGTATGTCAACTAAATTTGTGAGCCCCAAACTCGTGGTGTAGCAGTGCCACAAGGCAAATGTCCAGTGGTGTGATAATTTTGGAACTCTTAAATGCTATGCACTCTGCAAATGAGAGGCACCTTGTTTGAATGTCTTCTGAAGGATGATACTCATAGCTAGGTGAATTATATGGCTCTCTGTCTGTCAACCAAAGCACAAACTCCTGCTCCAGTTGGGGCACAAAAGTAGCTGACCTCTGCAAACTGCTATCACCGGCTTTGGGGATAATATTCTGAGGCTTTCATTTTGGCTATTTCAGATGAAAGGATTGAAGCACCATTAAACAAAACCACTTGTTCATTTGAAAGCTTTTCATCAGGCTCACTTGCCAGAAGAACAGTCACAAAACATTTGGATTACTTAAGTTCATGCTTCAGATTACTGGCAACTTGGGTTAGTATCAGCTTCATGTTGTTTGCACTGTGCTGAAAAATGGTAGACTTGTCTTGTTCATGCTGTGCATGGAATGAAATTGGAGAACCATAGTGGTTTTCTTGTTTTGCCTGTAATTTTGCCACTGGAATAGCTTTCAGTTTCTACATCTGAGGGAAGAAGGGCTTTATATCTTCTCCAGCTTGGACGGGAGAAGAGCCTTCTTGTTGTGCATACGATCACTGTCTTTCTCTTCAGTAAGCTAATAAAATGCAATGTCATAAGGTGACTGTATAGTTGCTGTGTAACTGGATGGTTTTGCTTTAAGATTTGTTTTGCTCAAGTAGAAAGAAAGACACTTTGAGTGATAAACTGCATCCTTAGCAACCAAGTCTTCCAGAGAGATACTGAGCAATATGTCACCATCTCCTCTTTGAAGTGCTGCCTCCTTTAGGCTACTTGGTCTCTCAGAGGTTTCTGTTTTATAAAGTTTCTTACCTTGTGTGTTTTTCCTCAAGCAAATAATGTAAAAGGACCAATCACTGGAGGACATGATTGCTCTCTGATGGATATAGAAGCAGGTGAACATGATGCTCTCTGACCAGATTCAGAGTCTGTTTTATTTCCTGGGTTCACTATAACTGTGACTTGCAAATTTGACGTGGTTGTGTATTTTTCAAAGCAACCCGTATGATAGGGTATTGGTGGCACATCATCTAAACAAGAAAATTCATCCAGTAACTGTCAACACAATTCATCTGGCTTCTACTTCCAGTATCACAGAATTGTGTCCAGCACTGGTAACTTTTGCATTTTTTCATTTTCTTGACAAATAACATATTTTTTTCAATGTTTGTGGAAAGTCCTTTTCTTTTTTATGTAAGCTTTAAGACGCTTATATCCACCATGTTTTCATATTTTGCATCTTCCCTGTAGAGGGTAAAGTTTAACATTACCATCACTATTTTTCATTTTGTACAAGTATACAAACTTGTGCTAACTTATAAATTAGATCTAGAGGTTAGTATAAAAATGGCTATTTTTGCTTAGTGAGCACTTTGATTGAAGCCCATACAAAGCTGTGTATTGTCATCTCTAACACTAATACTGACCTGTGCATAAGTGTCACTGAGTTAAAAAGCTAGTTTCTAGAATATTTAAAAGGCTAGTACCGCGTGCAAAGGCAATTACAACCTTCTACCAGGGAGACTAGTTGATACATTGTATGTACAAAAGCTTGCAAATGGAGAAGCATTATGTTAAGAATTCACTTAAATTTGTACCTACTGTGCAGTACAAACTGTGGGCATGGAATCTACTGCTACTGGTACACAACCTTCAGTGTGAGACTTTTCTGATCAGTAAATTTCAATTGAAAATATAGAAAACTATTATCATTTATGAGATACTTTAACGATTAAGAACGTGATGTGAAAACATTTCATGTTAGTATATTGCAAAATATTGGTATCCGCCATTTTTGCCATATGCTAAAGAGCTACCTCATTTCTGAAGAAAAATTTTTTGCCCATGCAAAACCAATAAAAATCTTTTACTACATTATTTAGTAGCTTTGACCAATACCAATAAGGTGTTGAAATTAAATGAAACGGCAAAAACTGTAGTTATAGTCATGTTGTAGTATTTTTGGAACTGTGCAAAAAAAATGACGCTTTCTCATTTTGGATGCCACAGTTTCACCTCGCCTACAGGCTTTTACAGCACCATTTGATAGCTCCACATCATATCTCATCTAATTGCACATAAAATAAGCTTTCAAATGGTATGTATGGGTATGTGTAGTATGGGTACATTAAACTCCAAAAATATGGCTATTTTTGGATAATTGCCATATGCCTATGTGTACTAAGGGGCTTGGAGAGAGTGTCATGCCGAGTTCCTCCCTAACCAGCAGTGCAAGTAGGCCAGTACGCTGTACCAGCAAGCTATTTATAGCCGGTACAATGTACTGGAAAGACACAGCAGCAACCCAGCAGAGGAGAGGGCTGGGGGTTCTGCTCCTTTCCCCACTGGGAGGGGCAGCTGGGGAAGAAGCAGAATACTGGCAGCTTCTCCGGTGGCTGTGCCACCGGCCCCCAGCCCTGTTTCCAGCGCAGCAGGACTCAGGAGGAGGACAGAGCCCCGCCCCCACCCCAAGTAACATGGGATGGGTGTGGGGAGGGATGGGTAGAGTGTGGGGGCCCTGGGCTGGGGGCGGGGTGATGAGGAGTCACATGGAGGGTCATGTGGGGAGGTCATGTGATCCCCTTAACTGGTGGCCCGCTCTGTACTGGTAAGACATGGATTTTACTTGCACCACTGTCCCTAACCCATCCCCCTCTCCTCTGGATAACAGCTTTCTGTTGACACCTAATGTAGTTAGTTCTGTAGCTGAGGTGGTAAAGGTCTATGCTGCAGTGTTGAAGGTTTAGGGTTAAAACCCTGTTGATGATGCATAATTGGGGAGGACTGTTAGTTGTACATAATAGAACTTATTTTCCTTTAAAAAGAGAAAAACCTACGATATTTTGTACCAAAAATATGTTGTGTTGTTTAGGAGGTTTCAAAATTAAACATTTGAAAAATAGGAAATGCTAGATACAAGGTTACGTATGGAACTTTAATTCTGCCCTCTTGTATGTAAGTATTATGATACAGTCCTTAATTATATGATCATATACTACTGTTTTCTATAGGACCTGCCTCATTCAGTTTACTGGTTGGCAGAATTCAAGTTGCGCAGGCATCATTAAATCAGGCATCTCCTAATAGCAAGGGCTTTATTTAGCAAGCCAAATAACATCTCTTAGGGTTTTTTTGTATGTAATAAATTATATATGGCAGGCCAAACATAGATTTTATTTCAGTAACAATATGGGCTAATACAATTTTCTTTAATATATTTGTATAAAGCAGCTTTCTCACTCAAGACACCTCAGAGCATTTTATTAAGCAAGGTGACTAGATGTTGATTGTGCAGAAAGGTTTTGGAAACCTGACAGCTATTATACTCTCCAGAATTGCTGACGCACAGCTTTGGACATTAAAATCTGTTTTTAATTAAGAGAGTATATGTTGGCCAAGATATCGGGATAGCTCCTACTCATTTTGAAAAATTGCCGTAGGATCTTTAACTTCTATCTGGATGCTCACCAGAGATGGGTAGAAAGGACCGTGGCTGTTCACTTCCATGTAACGTTTAAATTTCTTCCAACTTTAATAATTTAGTTACATTGCCATAACTATCCTTTTTTTGTGTGACAGAGCTGATGCATATAATGTTGAATGAGAAAAATATTGCATTGAAAATAAATGCAATATACATAAAACATAAATGTATTTCATATGTTGCTTATTTTTATATTTTAGGTTAATTATTCACTTTTCAGATTACACTATTTTCTTCAAAAAATGTAATAAATTGAAGGTCAGTATATTGTAACTGTTTATTCTTTAAGGGTACTGTATTTTAATGTAGTGTAACCTTTATTAAGTATTTCATATAAAGTTATAAGTGTGCACAAATAGTTGTGATTGTACTTTGAGTTTTAGTTATTGTTCTGAAACTCTGATTACTACTGAACACTCATACTGTTATAATTTTATACCAATGGTTTTCAATCTTTTTTCATTTGTGGACCCCTAAAAATTTTCATATGGTGGTGCGGACCACCTTGGAAATTTTAGACTTAATCTGTGGACCCTGACTGGTACAAGGACCAAAGGTTGAAAACTACTGTTCTTTGGCAATAACCTTTCATGGACCCCTTAGACATAGTCTGCAGACTCCAGCTTGAAAATTATTGTTTTATACAATTGAAATATTCTTTTTAATTAGATGGTTTGTTTTCAACTATAAATATTTTCATCATGCCACTTCTCTGTACTCCATTATTCACCACAGCCCAGCCTCTGTTGTAGATGAAGAGGGAATGTAGATTGTTTCACAAATGTTTTCCGGAAATGGCCACAGATTCAAAAGTTTTGATTGCACACAAGCTTACTGAAAATTGTTGATATACATGGTTTTTTTATTAAAACTCAGTTTATTATAAAAATTTTTTTATTAAAAGTACAAGCATTACTTGTTCTGGGACATAATCTCAAATCTACAAAGCAATGAACGTTTTCAGAACATTAACAATATCAATGAAAAAGTGCCTCACTGATTTGCGGCTCATAGGAATTGCTGTATCAGATTACAACTGTTGTCACAAGATAAAATTATAAAATTGCCATGTGACTAAAGAAATGTAGTGCCATGTGAGATATGGAACAGATCAGAACTAAGATTAGACAGTCCCCAAACTTCTTGGGACTTAATCAGTAAGCTAATTGTAACTCAAAAGGCAGTGCCAGCGACAAACTGAGCTAAAACAATATTTTTCTATATCTAGAAAAGTTGACCAAGATTTTCAGAAGTGAATAGTGATTGTGGAAACTCAGTTTTCACTTCAGAAACTATAAAGAAGCCTGTTTTCATAAAGTGCTGAGTACCCACCCTCTGAAAAACAGGCTCCCTTAAATTGGGCTTCCAAAAATTGAGACTTCCAAAATCACTATTCATTTTTGAAAATGTTGGCAATTAATCTTTTATATACTGAATAAGTAACATCTACATTTTTCTCCAAAGCATCTAAATACAACTTGTTTGCACTAAATACCAACATGCCTGCCTATATATAACAATGATGCATTAAATATCTAGGTATTTTGGTGCTTTAGAAGTATCTAAGATAGATATATTATTATGTAGAATAATAGTGAATATACTTCATGTATATTATGTGTTCTTAGTTGTAAATATCTCCATAAAACAGTTTTTAAAAAATGGAACTTCAAACACAGGCACCATAAACACAGTAGAATATTTACATGCAATGTAGTAATTTTAAATTGTGACGGAGTCAGGCCAGATGGCTACAGGAGAGTGATAGATGGCAGATATATTGGCCCCAGGTTAAGTAGGTCCCTTTTCCCTGGGTAAGGTAACAGGGAAGGTTCCAGAACAATCATGAACTTTCTGGAAACAATTAAGGCAGACAGGCTGATTAGAACACCTGAAGCCAATCAAGAAGCTGCTAGAATCAATTAAGACAGGCAGGCTAATCAGGGCACCTGGGTTTACAAAGGAGCTCACTTCAGTTTGTGGTGTGCCTGTGAGGAACTGGGAGCAAGAAGCTGAGAGTGAGAACGCAGACTGCTGGAGGACTGAAGAGTACAAGCATTATCAGACACCAGGAGGAAGGTCCTATGGTGAGGATAAGGAAGGTGTTGGGAGGAGGCCATGGGGAAGTAGCCCAGGGAATTGTAGCTGTAGACAGCTGCACTCCCTCCATCCCCCCAACTCCCTATTTGATATCGCAGGAGTTGACCTGGACTGTGGGTTCCACCAGAGGGGAAGGTCTCTGGCCTGTTTCCCGATCCACTAGGTGGATCAGCAGAGACTGCAGGGATTGTTGTTCTTCCTTTTCCCCATGCTGGCCAGTGATGAGACTAACTGAGTGAACGGCAGATTTGAGCCACGAAAGTGGCCAAACTGAGGGCTGCTGTGAACCTCTGAGGCGAACAAACCTGCCAATAAGTGCAGGACCCACCAAGCCAGAGAAGGAACTTTGTCACAAAGTCTTATTTGAAACTCACTTTTTTGAAACACTTCCAACATTCTTATTACTTCCTGGCAAGCTAAATGTATTTGAAAAATACATTGTTATGATTATATAATTTAATTAAATAACTACATTTTAAGAATTGTTACTTAACTTGAATTTGATTTGCAGTTGAATTATTTTGAGGAGGAGGGTAGAAACAACACAGCAGGGAGGACAATGTGTTTTACTGAAACAATAGCTGAGTTACAGATTACTATATCTATAGCCCCAGTGCTGCAACTGACTCTATGCAGGCACTGGCATCGGCCTGAGCAGAAACAGCTGCAGGTTCAGAACCTATGTTTGTACTGAAACAGGTTTTAGGCTGCTAACTTACTGAAAATGACTAAGAGAGAATCAAAACAGATTCAGAATTATATTTTCAAGGTCATGCAGGCAGATCTAAAACCCTTTAGGTTGTCATTTTCATCAGGACACCTGGAAAAAGAATTTTATGCATGTATAATGAGAATAGCAAATAACTTAAGGCTATACAATATGAACTTGATGGAAAGGTGCCAGGGTACATGCCATAGTAATAGCTATCACTGGTGAAATGGACAACATAGTATGACAGTTACAAATCTGGAGACTCAGGAACAGCACGGATGCTAACACAACAGCACTGCAAACGCAGAAAATATCCATGCCACCTTGAAGAACCCGAGAAAAGGAAACTGAATATGTTTCTAAAATTATTATGGACACTAAAAGATAACAAATTATACAATTGAAAGTTTTGAAGATCAATTTATTACTCTCAGAATGATATTCTGAATCAGGTGATGCCTATTTGTCTGGAAACCACTACTGGAATATGTCCTCAAAGTACCACAGCTTAAGGCCCGAGAGGATCTACTATCTCGCTAAATATATTTGTATCTCTAAAGATATAGTATAGCCACAAAATGTTTTATTAAAATTATTCATTTTTCTATATCCTGGCATCCTACCCCATTGAAGTGCATGTAAATTATGTATACCGAATTTTTTTTAATGTAATTTAATCATTAATGTTTGATTCTATTGCCATTGAACCAATAATCAGTCACTCTTATCTGTTGAGAGGGGCATGTGAATTCTCTTCTCTCTCCCTTAACTCAAAGGGTATCTTACACACAGGCCTTTGGGTGGGGAAAGAAAGAGGGAATTCCACCATAGTGTGCACCAACTCTGTGGCCAGTGAACTGAAAATTAGTAAATACAAAGTTAGAAAAAATAACCATTATATTATTTGCAAAACATTTTATATTGTTAAATTATGCTTTAAATATATGTACTGATATGGTTAACTCATAAACATTTCCTAAAATATATTTTCATGTTCAAAATGTATTGAAAAATAGTTGATAGCTATTTTGTAAGTGTTTGATTATAGAATCGCTAAGTTACATTCTTAAGATGCATTATATTACTCCTGAGGGCATTCTGTGCCAAAATATTTAAAATTCTGCACACAATATTTTAAAATTCTGCAAAATTCTGCACGTTTGTCAAATAAATGTGGAGGCTGCAGCATGGCATTGGGGAGCACAGGCCACTGGCTACACAGACGTGGGAGATCAATGTGCAGTGACCTCCCCTCCCCACAGGACACGGACTCAGTGGTGAGGCGGCACCCAACCTTGACACAGTGCAAAAGGACCCGGCCTGCCCCAGAAACACCTCAGAGCCCTGCCCATCTGTGTGGGCAGGCAGGCTCAGCAAGACAGGATCGAAGTGTGGAGGAGCTTAACATGGGGGGGATCCAGGTGTGAGTTCAGAAGGTTCTGTGTGGGGCAATCTGGATGTGGGCAGCTCAGTGGGGGATTTGGGTTTGGGGGGGGATCTGGATGCACAGGGACTTGTTGCAGGGTTCTGGGTGCAATGGTAATGCGACTCTACCGGGGGTCCAGATGAAGGTGGTTGGGGCTCAGTGGTGGGAGGGGTCTGGGTGTGGGAGGATAGAGCTCAGTGGTGGGGGGGTCCAGGTGCTGGAGGAGTTGTGCTCAGTGATGGGGTATTCAGGTGCAACTGGTTGGGGCTTGGTAGGGTAGGGATCTGGGTGCGGTTGGCTCATTGCGGTGGTCCAGGTGCCGGGGGAATGGGGCTCATCAGGTGGTGTTCTGAGTGGGGTGAGGCTCGGCGGGAGGGTCTGGGTATGAGGGAAGAGTTTGCAGAGCTTTCTACAGCCGGGGGAGAAATCTGAGGGTGGGTTTGACCCAGCCCCAGATGCCATGCAGGGGAAGAGGAAGTCTAGTCCTCCCCAGCCTAGCCAGGACTAGCAGCTGAGCCTGGCACAGGGTAGGAGTCAGCAGCCCGGTCTTCCCCAGTCCTGCCTATTGTCCCACAGTGATTTACCTCTCTGACAGCTGCCCTGGGCACCTGAAACATACTGCTAGGGAGGGTCGCATAACCGCTCTTGTGGTTTCCCTTTGCTTCCCCATGAGAGAGTCATTTTTCTGTGGGGAAGTAAAGAAATGTGTGAGGGACATAAATTCTGCACATGTGCAGTGGTGCAGAACTCCCCCCCAGGTGTAATTATATTCTATCAATTATATTAAAATGTCTGTATTTAAATCAATCTTCTGAAGACTCATCTGTTGGCAGCGAAGAAATAGAACTTTTGATTCGTGTGCCAATATGATACACAAACTTTAATACTGTTGAACGTTCTGAAAACAAATGTATAGTTTAAATGAATGGTTAATACCTTATAATGCTTGATTTTTAAGTAATGCGAAACTATTTGAATTAAGACAGCAATCAGTGAATGAAATTATTTTTAATTAGCCAAAAGTTAAATTCTTATGAAAATAAATGTCAAAGTTAATAATGCTGCTTTATTTTTCGATGGTAACAAAACATGGCATAAGTAATCCTAATCAGCCTGTGAAAGGGATGACTTAACACAACTGTTGATGCACTTGGAGTGAAACATCTTTATCAAGTTAATACAAGAAGCAGTCATGCCCTACTTGAATTACTCATTTATAATAGCTGAGCAGCAGCCTGCATGTGGACTTTGAAATCCTGGGAAAATAAGATGCATGCATGCATTCAAATGTCGAAAGGCTTTACTCTAGAGCAGCTGGAAAATGTTGAAGTTAGTTGTCAGCTACTAGCTGTTGTCTACATTTTTGGTTTTTAGGGAGATGTGATCAGTTTAATTACTGACTGACTTCACTATTACTTTAATGGTCCTGGATTAATGAAACCGTTGGACTTTATAGTTTCAAGAGGCAGTCGACCACTTAGGATACAAGTTACAAAATGATTGTCTATTTTTTGCACATTTTTAATGCATAAATTCAGCTGACCTAAAATGGCATACTTTTAAAAATGCCTATGTAATAATTATAGATTTTTCTATATTTATAATACCGTAAATTTTCACCACAGTGTAAAAAATCAAATGCAATCCTTTGGGTTTGTATGTGAAAAGAGGAGAGGTTAGCAAGGCATAAGTGTTGCAGAGGCGATTTCAAAGAGCATTATCTATCTGCTTGCCAAGGGCTTGATTCTAGTCTATTTGATAAAATGCATATCTTTTAAAAAGTAGGTATATTTATTTACAGTCTGAGGGCAACAGAATACAGTGTATTACTCTGTTTTGGTAGATCACTTTGTTAGATCTGCCTATGGTCAGGATTTCCATAACCAAGCTCCCTGCAAACATAGTTGTTTAACTGATACCATGCCAAAGCCATTCCGGATGGTTTTTTTTTTTTGCTTGTGTTTTTGTCTACCCTACACCTTGATTGGGTTGTCCAATCCAGAATAAGCTTCCTAACTCTCTGTTCTTCACATGCTGGTCCCTGTGTGTATTGCACATGTGGGTGCACATGTATGCCTGGAGCCCGAGTTTGGAAATTCTAAAAATCAGTGCCTGTTGCACAACAGATGCAGTGAAGTTCTCATTGTACTCCAGACCAAGGACATAAGGGGCAGTGTGGATTGATGTCTCTCCACTTCTTTCTTACCATGACATGGGCTGAGTTGGAATCCCTGTGTCCACAGATTTCTCCAGCTTTTATCTTTGATAGCCTGTAAATAGATATGGTAAACAATTTTTATAATTTTTACATTGATATTGTTAGAGTTTTCTAGTATAGTTGGTATTGCTAGTTCTTTCCCCATACCTCGGACTCCCTCCCTGCGGTCTGGGACTATGCCCAGAATCCTGGGTTTCAAGAACTGTGTCTCCTGCCCTCGCTCCTGCTCCATGAGTGATGATCACCAACACTGTCTCTACTGCTTGGGGGAGATGCATGTTGTTGCAATGTGCAGCATCTGCTGCTCATTTTCACTGCAAACATGCAGAGCTCATGAGCTTCAGTTAAGGAAACATGTTATGGAGAAGGCTCTGAGGCTTCACTTTGATCTGTGTCAAGGAGATTCCCCACACAAATTGACGCCATCAGATGAGCAGCGCCCCTCCAAGAACAAACTTAGGAGCAGAGTCTACAGCTGCTAAGACCAAGACCTGTTCTTCACAGGCTTCCCATGAGAGTAGGGGGCACTCTCATGTTGAAAGGACAGATCTCCATTCAGATCTGCCCATAAAAGAAGCCTAAATTTGTTTTCTCCCACCCTGGTGGTACAGGCAGTCATAGATAGAGCAAGATCACAGTGTCCCAAGAACACTGTGGTTGACAAGAGCTTGAAGAAGTAGGACTTCTTGGGAAGAAAGGTCTTTTCCTCCATGAGCCTGCAATTCTGTATAGCTAACTATCAGGCCTTGTTAGCCAAGTATAATTTTAACAATTACTCCAGGGTGGCTGATTTTTAAGGACAAACTTCCCCCCTGATAACAGAGCCCAATTTCAGTCCTTCATAGAGGAGGGCAAGTTAGTGGCAAAGACATCCATTCAAGCTGCAGTGGACACAGCAGACAGTGCATCCAGAGGCACTGGCATAGTGATGAGGCTTTAGTCTTGGCCTCACTGTTTGGGGCTCCTTACTGAGGTCCAGAATATCATAGATTCTTAGATACTAAAGTCAGAAGGGACCATTATGATCATCTAGTCTGACCTCCTGTACAACGCAGACCACACAATCTCACCCACCCACTCCTGCGAAAAACCTCACCATTGTGAGCTATTGAAGTCCTCAAATCGTGGTTTAAAGACTTCAAAGAGCAGAGAATCCTCCAGCAAGTGACCCGTGCCCCATGCTACAGAGGAAGGCGAAAAAGCTCCAGGGCCTTTTCCAATCTGCCCTGGAGGAAAATTCCTTCCCGACCCCAAATATGGTGATCAGCTAAACCCTGAGCATATGGGCAAGATTCACCAGCCAGATACTACAAAAAATTCTTTCCTGGGTAACTCAGATCCCACTCATCTAATATCCCATCACAGGCCATTCGGTCTATTTACCATGAATATTTAAAGATTAATTACCAAAATCACGTTATCCCATCATACCATCTCCTCCATAAACTTATCGAGTTTAATCTTAAAGCCAGATAGATCTTTTGCCCCCACTGCTTCCCTTGGAAGGCTATTCCAAAACTTCACTACTCTGATGGTTAGACACCTTCATCTAATTTCAAGTCTAAACTTCCTGGTGGCCAGTTTATATCATATAGAACCTGCCTTTCAATGAGTCATATTTTTTCAATAAGGAAACGCATGAGTCCCTAGACTGATTGAAGGACTTAAGGTTGACTCTATGGTCCCTGGGACTTTATACTCCAGCCCAAAGGACACAACACCAGAGGCAGGTGTATTAGGACAAGGCCGCCCCCTGCACAGACATTCTAACACCAGTGTCCACCTGAACCCCTGTGTAAATGTCAGAGGACTCAGAGGCCTTGGTTTTCAGCCCCCTCTGCTACCACGACCTCTACCCATTCCCAGCCACACACTAAGGTCTTCTTTTGACACTTCTGTCAAGATCTGCCCACCTCTATTGGTGCCACCCACCTCTACATCCCTTATCTTTGTGGGTTGTCTCATTTTTCTCCCACAATTGGGCCTCTGTCACAACACTTGGGTCTTAGAAATTATACATAAAGAATATTCCATAGAGTTTCTGTCCCTCCTTCTCAAACCCCCTTCCCTGTCCCCCTTCAGGGGCCATTCTCACAGGTGAGCCTTCAACCGTAGATGGACTCCCTCCTCCTCCTCCTCCAGTGAGGGGCAATAGAATGAGTGCCATCTCAGTATCAAGGGAGACAGTTCGGTTCCTCTTATTTCTTAGTCCCTAAAAAAGATAGAGGGTATAGACCCATTCTGGACCTTTGACAACTGAGCATCTTAATTCGAGAGTTGAAATTCAGGATGGTTACACTGGTTTCAATATCATGTGGTTCATGGCTGTCAACATGAAGGACGCTTATTTTCATGTAGATATTCCTCTGTCCCACAGAAAGCTCCTTTGGTTTCTAGTGGGTCAGGAACATTTCCAGTTCAGAATCCTTCCATTTGGACTAGCAATAGCACCCTGAGTATTCACAAAGGTCTCCTCAGTCATGGGAGCCTAAATCAGGGTTACACAGTTTTCCGATATCTTGATGATATCTTTTTAAGGCCCAGCTAGACAAAGCCCTGACTGGGATGATTGGGGTTGGTCCCGCTTTGAGCTGGGGGTAGGACTACATGAGCTTCTGAGGTCTCTTCCAACCCTAATCTTCTATGATTCTATGCTGATTGTGATTACCTTAGATTTAGCACTCTCTTTAGTTCCTCACATCTAGGTTCTCGTTATCTCGCTTCTTGACTACTGAAGCCTCCTCTTCTGAAGCCTTGACAAATCCTATTTTATCCCACATATATCTGTTAAAAATGTTTCTGAAAAAATAATTTTTCTGGCTTATCACTTTGACCATATTGCTACTCTCTGCATTTCTTCTGTAGCTCCCCTTCTCCACCCCAACAAACGCAAACTTCTCATCTTCACTTTAAAGGCTCTTAATGGCCTATTCCCATCCTACTATCAATCCACTTTTACATGCTATCAAGACATCAACTCCTGACTCTGCTTTGCCAATGATGCCAGCCATGATCTTCCATTTGTTCAAATTTCAGATAGGTACCTTCATGTTTTCTGTCATGACACTTGCCCTGTGCATGGTTAGGAGCTCTCTGTAAACATCCACAAAGGCAGCTCATTGTTCTCCTTTAAATTCCTCTTTAAAACTCTTCTGCCATGATCCCTACAAAAAACTTGACACTGGCAAGGCATCTGGTGAGATGATTACCATGCTAAGCAGTATTGTCTTGTTACCTTTGTGTTCCCTGTGTTTTCTACTTGTATCCACCTTTTTTTCTCATGTCTTATAATTAAATTATAAACTGTTAGGGACAGGGACCTTCTTTAAGTGCTTATACAGTATCTAGCACAAGAGGGCCGTGATCCAAGAATGCAGACTCTAAACATTACTTTAATATAAATAAATAATTATGATCAAATGGGAACCAGAAAAAGAAGGACTTCTTTCAAAAATGTTGTCTCATGTCTTTTGGCCATTACCTAAGAAATGAGTCTTCTCTGTAATTTTGTATTTCAAGAGCTGCAATCAGCTCTCATGGAATCTGGTTAGACTTACTCATGCTCTGCCAGGTTCCTGCCTTTTTACTCTCGGCAGCTAGAAGTGTGGAGCATGGAGAGAGAAAAGAGATGAAATTGAATTGCATGAAGTAACAAAAAAAACCATGGTCTAATGCCCTGGTACTGCATTATGATGTTTGAATGATGATGAGGTATCAGTATTTTCTGAGTACACTGTCATAATGATTAAACATAGCACAAATGTCATGATATAATGTGAAGACTTCCCACTGTGATTATTTCACTTTCTGCGGAGGAAGTGAGCCTTCAATATCTTTAAAAAAAGAAAAGGAGAACTTGTGGCACCTTAGAGACTAACAAATTTATTAGAGCGTAAGCTTTCATGAGCTACAGCTCACTTCATCGGATGCATCCGATGAAGTGAGCTGTAGCTCACGAAAGCTTACGCTCTAATAAATTTGTTAGTCTCTAAGGTGCCACAAGTTCTCCTTTTCTTTTTGCGAATACAGACTAACACGGCTGCTACTCTGAAACCTTTCAATATCTTTATCAGTGATTTAGATAATGGCACAGAAAGTACATTTGTAAAGTTTGCGGACGATACTAAGATGGGAGGGGTTGCAAGTGCTTTGGAAGATGGGATTAAAATTCAAAATGATTGGGATAAACTGGAGAAATGGTCTGAAGTAAATAGGATGAAATTTAATAAGGACAAATGCAAAGTACTCCACTTAGGAAGGGACAATCAGTTGCACACATACAGAATGGGAAATGACTGCCTAGGAAAGAGTACTGCGGAAAGGGATCTAGGGAGCATAGTGGATTACAAGTCTAATATGAGTCAACACTGTAACACTATTGCAAAAAAAGAAACATCATTCTGGTATGAATTAGCAGGAGTGTTGTAAGTAAGACATGAGAAGTAATTTTTCTGCTCTACTTCACACTGATTAGGCCTCAACTGGAGTATTGTGTCCAGTTCTGGGCGCCACATTTCAGGAAAGATGTGGATAAGTTGGAGGAAGTCCAGAAGAGAGCAACAAAAATTATTAAAGATGTAGAGGACATGACCTATGATGGAAGAGTGAAAAGATTGGCTTTGTTTAGTATGGAGAAGAGAAGACTGAAGGTGGACACGATAACAGTTTTCAAGTACATAAAAGGTTGTTACAAGGAGGAGGGAGAAAAAATATTCTCATTAACTTGTGAGGCTAGGACAAGAAGCAATAGATTTAAATTGCAGCAAGGGATGTTTAGGTTGGACATTAGGAAAAATTTCCTGTCAGGGTAGTTAAGCACTGGAATAAATTGCCTAGAGAGGTTGTGGAATCTCCATCATTGGAGGTTTCTAAGAGCAGATTGTTAAGGATGATCTAGATTATATTTAGTCCTGTTTTGAGTGTAGGGTACTGGACTAGAAGACATCTCAAGGTCCCTTCCAGTCCTACAATTCTATGATTCTGCAGCAGCCAGATGCTCAACGTTTTGTTTTGCTTTCCCAATCTGCTGGGACCTGCCTGTAGTTGCAGCTTGTGTTGCAGTTTTCCCTACAACGGGGAGTTAATTGGATTACAGTACTTGTTTCCTGTAACCAGGCAGTAGGGAATCAAGGAGCCAGAGCTGGAGTTCAGATTCTAGACAGGGAGTAAAGGAAACCAGAAATTTAGAGCTGGGGAGATCAGGCATTGATTCCATTGCCTCAAAACTCCCTCCTTCCTTGGTTCATATGGGGGAAGAAGATGCTGAGTCGGACTGCCTGGAAAACCTCAATGTGAGTGAAACCTGGTTGCCTGGAGAGCATAGTGAGGGGAAAAAACCCTTTCTGTAAAATAGTCATGCTTGATAATCCCCAATGAATTTTACATTGGTGATTAATTTCAAGTATGAGCCATAATTGTGTGTGTTTTTGTGGGTGTTGGTAAATGGGAATAAAGAATATTCTTGGTGATAGAAAACATTGGTATGGAATTTGGTGATTGATGTGACAGAATTTGGTCCCACTGTCCAGAGAGTACACAGAACCCTGGCTAGTAGTTATTACAAGTGACTCTTCCCACTGAAAATACTTAAATATCCAAGGAAATTGGCTTAAAACACTATCTTGTTTAGTTTGCTGAGAATTATTGTCACATTACAGAAAGACCTTGAAAATGAGTCTACCGACTGGGATATGTCAATTCATTGGTAAAATAATAATGTATCTTTATCTAAATTGCAGTGAAAATGAGATTTAAGAACCTTTATGACATAAAGCATGTAAACACAATGTATGCATAACTTGGGAGTATCTGTATATTTTAAAATCATTGTTTTATTAGCATAGTTTGTTGGTAACACCGAGATGGTCAGTTGAAACATATACATTATTTCTCTGCATAAAAAAACCACCTAATCTCAAAGTATGTCTGTTTCATATCTAGGATACACTTTATAGCACAACTATTGTAAATGTTTGCTTCTGTAAAAAGCTTGTCTGTAAGAAGCCCATTAATGGTACTATGTGGAACAAACATCAGTAAAGATTTCTCTAAATTAGGATATTCTAGCAGTTCAGATAGTAAATGGAAACACTGCTCACTTTTCAGTAATCTACTTTGGAAATTTGCTTTTCTTAGATATTGTCAAGGTTCCTTCTCCACTCTCAACTCTAGGGTACAGATGTGGGGACCTACATGAAAGACCCCCTACGCTTATTCTTACCAGCTTAGGTTAAAAGCTGCCACCACCAAAGTTTGCACAAAGAACAGGGGAAGTGCCCACTTGGAAACATCTCCCTCCCCCAAAATATCCCCCCAAGCTCTACACCCCCTTTCCTGGGGAAGGCTTGATAAAAATCCTCAACAATTTGCAAAGGTGAACACAGACCCAATCCCTTGGATCTTAAGAACAATGAAAAAGCAATCAGGTTCTTAAAAGAAGAATTTTAATTAAAGAAAAAGTAAAAGAATCACCTCTGTAAAATCAGGATGGTAAATACCTTACAGGGTAATCAGATTTAGAACCTAGAGAATCCCTCTAGGCGAAACCTTAAGTTACAAAAAGATACAAAAACAGGAATCTACATTCCATTCAGCACAACTTATTTTATCAGCCATTTAAACAAAACAGAATCTAACGCATATCTAACTAGATTGCTTACTAACTCTTTACAGGAGTTCTGACTTGCATTCCTGCTCTGTTCCTGGCAAAGTATCATACAGACAGAGAGGACCCTTTGTTCCCTCCATTCCCCAGCTTTGAAAGTATCTTGTCTCCTCATTGGTCATCTTGGTCAGGTGCCAGCGAGGTTATCTTAGCTTCTTAACCCTTTACAGGCTTTTTCCTCTGGTTAGGAGGGATTTAAAGGTGTTTACCCTTCCCTTTATATTTATGACAGATATTAATGTTCATGTCTATATAATGGGCTATCTATTTCAATATACCTATATTTGACATAGGATAATATCAAGGGGACTGTTTTAGAGTGGTACACACCACATGGCATAGCAGTAGTTTTCTCCTGCCACTTAATTAGTTCTGTAGCTCTCGTGGTAGAAGTCTGTGCAGAAACACTAAAGGATTAGGGTTCTTCAAACTGCTGACCTTGCATGATTGTGGCTTGAAGGGGATTCCACAGTTGTACATAATATAATTTGTTTTTACCTTTCCTTAAAAAAAAACTAGGAAAATAACCTTACAATCTTAATTTTACTCACTTGTGTGTTTGCATTTTTTTTACAGTCTTTAATTCCATGGTCACATACTGTTTGTTTCAAAGGACCTAAAAAAGTGGAGGGATTTGAAATACAGTATCAATAATAATATTTAAAAAACCCTAAACATATTCAATAATTTTTCTATAAGAATATGGCATAATGCACAGGATACATCATGATGTGGTATAAAGTTTTTATTGACATTTACTTGGGATGATTTGTATGACTTACTGTCCCTGCCAAACAGTGTCATAATCCCAAACCTTTGCAAATAACATTTTTATGCCACATTTTCACATATTCTTTATATTTTCATTCAAACTATCATGTAAATAGGAAGAACAAAGCACATAAGGTAAATAATGTGTGTTTTGGAAAATGATCAATCTGAAAGATTTTTTTGTTTAAAATTATATATATGTGTGTGTGTGTGTGTGTATATATATATATATATATATATATATATGCTTAAGAATTAATATATAAAATATACTCACTTTAGAGCTCAATCTAATATTTGATTGTACTATATAGCAAAATATCAAATAGGTATTTAAAATTGTGCAGTTTTGCACTACATTTTTTTCTGCTTGTAAGCTAAATTACCTTTTCAGCTAAATCTATAATAAAGATACAAAATGTTATCTGGCTGGAAATCCTAAACTATAAAAGATAACAAATGTGGTAGCTGAAATTTGTAGAGAGTAGTTAGTTTTTAAGTGTATTAATTAAACGATAATGCTCTTATATTGACTCATTTGGCCATAATGGTAACATTTGTCATGCACAATAGTATACTGATTCAAATAGATGTTTAGTGTTTTCTAATTTATTTTATTATTATATTTCTCTTACTAAGTGCAGTTTAAAACTTAGCTACCGATAGTGTTAATTCTTACTGTTACGTTTTAGATCAAAAGAAAGATAACATCGTTTGAATAATTTGATTTTTGTACCTTGGCAATAACTAAAAGGAGTGGACTGAAGTTCAGATTTATATAGTGAATGAGTCTGAGTAGTTTTCTGTGCCATCAGCGGAACAAATTAAACTTTCACTGGTTGAGTGCATATTTCTAAACAGTGTAGTGTGGGAGGATTATCAGCCAGTTAGTCTTATTGGTTTATTGGTAGCAGAGCAGATTTAAACCAAATTTTCCCATGTCAGAGGTACTGTACTAAAAATCCCAGAAGTTCTGCTAAGAAATTTATGAAGTGATATGAAAGTAAATTACTGAAGAGCCATCAAAGCAAGTATGTTATTAATTGACAATTTATTGACTTCATCCTCAGTGCTAGTTTAAAAGAAAAAAAAGGATTAGGTTTCAGATTATACTTTGAAAGCTGCGTGAGGTCTTTTGTAAAATATTTCAGTTAAGCTGTAATTAATTAACTTAATTAAACAAATATTAGTAAAAGAGTAAAAACACACTTATTCTTATGGATCTATAAAAGTAGTAGTCATGGGATTAATATAAATAACTAACGGAAAGTGTGAATCTGGGTCTGTTTAGGACGGAATGCAACACTAGTTATCTTTGATCTTCTGAGAAATGTAGTCCTTGCTCAAGTAAATCTCCCATTGAGATCATCCATTTATTGACTAAGAACTGCAGGGTCCTTACCCTCCAAGTTATGGTTAGTAATATACTACTGTTCATCACATTGAAATATTGCAATGTGTCTAAGGGGGTTTAATTCAAACAGCATTGTCATTTACTTTCATTGTTTATTATTTTACCTTAGATTGTGTGAGCTGCGTATTACAGCAGAAAGATTCCATTCCATAATGTATTCTTGTCTCTTCCACTGATTTACTGACCTTGTCTGTGTCACCTAACTTCTTTGTGTATCAATTTATTTATAAAATGTGCTATAACATAATCTACTTTAAAGGAGTTTTGTGAAACTTACTGTATAGTGCTTTCAGAATCTCATTTGGAAGGTACAACATGAAGTGTGGAATATTATAATTGAGTGTACTTATATCTTTAAGCATAAGTAAAACTTTGATATTAAAAAAAAATGTTAACACAATCCAAATGAAATTTTCAGTAGTGGCTAGGTAAGTGAAACACCTAACTCCTCCCCTGACTTTCAGTGGAAGTGGGGAACTTAACTGCGTTAGTCATTTTTGAAAAAAACCCATCTCCAGTCTTTTTGATTCATCTGTAATTTAAATATGTGGTCTCTTGAATTTATGTGTATGTGAAGATACATTTTAAATTTGTGCTCGGCAAATATATTTTCCTATTAGCAGCAATCCCAAAAGCCTACTTCACATAAGACCTGATCAAGTGCCTACTGAAGTCATTAAGAGTCTTTCCACTGATTGAAAGGATGCTAGATCGGGGTGCTCCCAGCAGCTTGCAAGATGGGGCCGAGAGAGCTCATTGAGTATGACTGAAAGTGCAATTTCTTACGAAAATATTATGATGAATAAAAAAATTAGAACAACAACTTTTAATACATTACAACACTAATAATTCTGGAATAAAATCACTTTTATCCTGGAATGGTGTCTCTATATGGGGATCAACTCCAGAATATCTATAGCACGATAGTTTATTCTGCTACGCTTATGCCAGTCAATTTCCCTATGTAGACAAGCCCTTGGAGGTTTACCTAATCAGAAATATTGTTATTAGCATAGACAGTATCTAAAGGTGTCCTTCCCTTTTTTTAGTTAGGGGTTTGGAGCAACCTACAGCTGCTGTCTTAGTATTTTTTGAGTCAGCAGTGATCTAAATATTTTCTTTCTTTACTTTACTATATTCAATTTTTCCTACTGTTCAGTTTTTTAACTTTGATCTAAGCTAATTGCCATTAAATTCAGACCATTTACTTACTTGCCAAAACAGAACAAGTTAATTCTATTTATCATAATGAGGCCAGTAACTTTGTTCTGTTCCTTTCCAGGCTTGTATATGTTTATTTAGCAAGTGGGATACTTGTGCAATTTTGTATATGCTGTTCAAGTACTTTTCCATGTGAAAATCAACTTTTGAAATGTGTTGCTGACTTCTACAGTTGAAAGATTTCTTAAATTAATTAAGGCTGTTGATTAATCAAAGTTAACTCATGCGATTAACTAAAAAAATCACAATTAAAAAATTAATTGTGATTAACTGCAGTTTTAATTGCACTGTTAAACAATAGAATACCAATTGAAATGTATTCAATATTTTGGATGTTTTTGTACTTTTTCATATATATTATATTCTGTGTTGTAATTGAAACCAAAGTATATATTATTTTTTATTACAAATATTTGCACTGTAAAAATGATAAACAAAAGAAATAGTATTTTTCAATTCACCTCATACAAGTACTGTAGTGCAATCTCTTTGTCCTGAAATTGCTTTGTCGTGAAAGTGCAATTTACAAATTTAGATTTTTTTTGTTACATAACTGCACTCAGAAACAAAATAATGTAAAACTTCAGAGCCTACATGTCCACCTAATCCTACTTCTTGTTCAGCCAGTCCCTAAGACAAGCAAGTTGTTTACATTTACAGGAGATAATGCTGCACTCTTCTTGTTTACAATGTCACCAGAAAGTGAGAACAGGCATTTGCATGGCACTTTTGTAGTCAGCATTGCAAGGTATTTACGTGCCAGATGTGCTAAACATTCGTATGCCCCTTCATGCTTCAGCCATCATTCCAGAGGACATGCACTCATGCTGATGGCACCCGTTAAAAAAAAATGCGTTAATTAAATTTGTGACTGAACTCCTTGGGGGAAAATTGTATGTCCCCTGCTTTGTTTTACCCGCATTCTGTCATATATTTCTATGTTATAGCAGTCTTGGATGATGACCCAGCACATATTGTTCATTTTAAAAACACTTTCACTGCAGTTTTCACAAAAAGCAGAGAAGGTACCAGTGTGAGATTTCTAAAGATATCTACAGCACTCGACCGAAGGTTTAAGAATTGGAAGTGCCTTCCCAAATCTGAGAGAGGTGGGGTGCGGAGCATGCTTTAAGATGTCTTAAAAGAGTAATGCGGAAACTACAGAACCCAGACCACCCAAAAAAACCCCAAACCCTCCCAAAAAACCTTCTGCTGATGGCATCTGACTCAGATGATGAAAATGAACATGCGTCAGTCGGCACTGCTTTGGATCATTATCATGCAGAACCCATCATCAGTATGGAAGCATGTTCTCTGGAACAGTGTTTGAAGCATGAAGGGACATATGAATCTTTAGCACATCTGTTACATAAATGTCTTGCAACACCAGTTACAACAGTGCCATGAGAATGCCTGTTCTCACTTTCAGGTGATACTGTAAGCAAGAACCGGACAGTATTATCTCCTGCAAATGTAAACAAACTTGTTTGTCTGAGTGATTGGCTTAAGAAGAAGTAGGATTGAATGGACTTGCAGGATCTAAAATTTTACATTGTTTTATTTTTGAATGCAGTTTTTTTGTCCATAATTCTACATTCGTAAGTTCAACTTTCATGATAAAGAGATTGCACGACAGTACTTGTACTAGATGGATTGACAAATACTATTTCTGTTGGTTTTTTACAGTGCAAATATTTGTCAGAAATAAACATAAATTGAGCACTGTACACTTTGTATTCCATGTTGTAATTGAAATCAATATATTTGAAAATGTAGAAAACATCAAAAAATATTTAAATAAATGGTATCCTATTATTGTTGATCACTGCAATGAATTGCGTGATTAATCACGATTAATTTTTTTAATTGCTTGACCGCCCTTAAATTAATGCATTGCATAATGTATAACTGTGTGAAGATAGTTCTTCCACAGTATTTGCTATGCTGTATTTGCCCATGTTGCAAATATAAAAAAGATTTTACAATTTAATAACTAAGCAATTAGCAATGTTGCCAGACACAGAGGACAAAATATTAGGACGCTTTAGTCAATCTGTGTTACTTAATATAACACGATTCCATTTTTCTAAGCTGAAGGAACATTATACAATGTATTAATAGCAGTGTATTGTATTTTGAAGTATGTTTCTCCATCTTGTAGAGCAAAACATTTATTCAGTAAAAGCTCAGCTTGATTGTGTATACCGTCGTCTTGATTCACCAATGTGTTGCACATTTATGATGGGATACTCCATTAAAATGAATTTAATTACACCAAAAGAAAACTGGAAAAAGACAGAACAATGAATCAAGCCCTATAGATCTTTGATAGTGAATTTTATTTGCATATGTAAATAATTTTAAAAAGACATGAACTTTGTGAGAGCTCCTCTAGGCACAGCTGAGGAGAAGGATACCTCATCCTGTCCAGTCTCTTGGCTCTCAGCATCCTCTTGCCTCAAGATGTCACATGAGGAAAACACTTGAGAAACCCTTGTGGGGTAAAATCTCTAACCCATTAACTCTTCTGTTAGTTTTGGCAAAGTGGTAAGAGGACTTGGTTCCCTGTGCATCCTGCTTGAACCTTACTATTCACAGATTGGAGGCCTGCACGTGCTAGCCGACTCAGGCTAGGGCTGTGGGGCTCTTTCATTGCTGTGTAGATTTCCAAGCTTGGGCAGGAACCCAGGCTCTAGGACTTTGAGGGATTGGATGGTCCCAGTGCTCAGGCTCCAGCCCGAGCCCAGAAATCTACACATCAATGAAACACTCCTGCAGCCCGAGCCCCGTGAACCTGAGTTTGCTAGCACAGGCCAGCCACTGGGGTCTCGTTGCTGTGTAGACATGCCTTTGAGTCTTAATACGAAAGGGAAAATTTCACCCAAGAAAGATACGTATTGAAAATAAAACAAGATTTGGTGAAACTAAATATATTTAAGTTAATATATATTAACTAAAGCTGTGGGCTGAGAAATAAAGGAGTAGAATTTCATTCTATAGTAGTAGGAATCTATAGTACAATTTTTGTATTTATTATTGTTAACGCTACGTTTTAGTCACAGGTACTTTTAGTAAAAGTCACGGACAGGTCACGGGCAGTAAAGAAAAATTCATGGCCCTTGATCTGGCCATGACATTTACTAAAAATATTGGTGACTAAAACTTGAGAGGGGCTGCCCAGAGGCCCTGTGGGTGCTTGGGGAGGGCGGCCTGGGTGCTGGTGGGATGGTGAGCGGCAGCGCACGGCCTGGGACTCCTGCTGGTGCTGGGGGGTGAGGGGGTTGACAGAGCTGGCAGGCTCTCTACCTGGTTCCATGCCTCTCCCTTGCCCAGCAGCAGAGTTTGGGCGTGGGAGGAGGCAGGGGACTGGGGCACGGCACGGGACGGGGTGAGGCAGGCTCTGGGTGGAGAGCAATGGGCCAATGGGAGCTGCAAGGTTGGTGCCTGGGCGGAGGAGGCACGCAGAGCTGCCTGGCCACACCTCTGCCTAGCAGCTGAGCGAGGGGGATGCACCGTTACTGGGGAGCCCCCCAGGTAAGTGTCACCGAGAGCCTGCCCCAACCCCCTCCCCCTTCCCCTCTCCCTCTCCACCCAAACTCTTCTGCTGGGGGGCGGGGGGCCAAGACTGCCTCAGCAGTCTGAGCTAGGCGTACTGGCTGCTGCAAAAGTCACGGAAAGTCCTGGAATCCGTGAATTCCGTGACCCCTGTGACAAACTCGCAGCCTTATTTATTGCCCTTAAAAGAAAAATCTATTTAACTGTAGAAGCTACTTTTCTAACATTAATGGCCACATGCATCTGAGAGCAGGATGCAGCCATAGAATGCATTAGTAATATAAGAGTTCCTTTACACTCATTGGTAAATGAAACTTCTATAGAAGACAATAGAGATCCTGGTATTTCATGACAACAGAATCTAGCCCCCGTAAAAGTTTCTTTAGAACTGATGTCAGTGCTTTGTAAATCACATGGTTTAGTATGTTGCCTGTCAGTAAATGTTACCATTGAAACTTTCATGATCTTTGAATCCTTGGCTATTAATTTCACACTGTTTCCCACCAAAGAGCATCCATGAGCTGATAGACAGTTGCACAGATTTTTCCAGAGTCTGATGAGTGGGAGCTTCTTTCTGATAATAATATTTAAGTTTGCAGGGGAGGGACACATTGGGAGTACACACCTGAAAGGTCAGATATCCACTCATACATGTTTACACAAACAAAAAGTTACTTTTTGTCTTTAAGATTGTTTTGTCTCCTTGAAAATATTATGCCATTCTTTTTCCTTTGTGAAAGTTCAGACCAGAATTCTTTCTCTCTTCTCTATTGTGTCTTCTTGTCAACTGCTCCTGGTGCAGTCTCTAGGAGTCCCAGCTTCCTTGTAACTGGTCAGCTTTAATTTGCTTACAATTAGACCAGTCAATAAACTCCTACCCTAAATTGAGTCTGTCAGCCCTTAAACTCCAGGGCTTGCAGTCTTCTTTTGTCTCCTCCTTGACAGTTTTTGAGAGAGAGCCTGGTGTGGGGCTGTTACCATTTTGCTACCCTTAGGCCTTTCTGCCTCACTTTTCCTCTTTGTCCTGTCTACTTTATAGTTGGGCTTATTTTCTTTATTGGACACAGGTGTGGGTTCCTGCCTCCACGATTGGCAGTTCTGGCCTATAAGCAGGGAAGACTCTCCTTTCCCTTCTGCATGTGCTTAGTATAGAGTTTGCATTACATTACGTTCCTCTGTTTATCCTTGCTGTGATCTTTTCTGCTCTGTTAGCTCTCTGTCCTTCCCTATTTTACTGGTTGGGTGTGTCTGGTTTCCCATGACTTCCTACTTCTCTTGGTCACTTGCCTCAGTTTTTCCTTCCTATCTTGTTTGCTTCCTTCCATACCCCTCTTTGTGCTATCTGTATTGGAAACCTGCAACATGAAACTTAATTCTTTGGTAAATTTTACTCTGGAGCCCATGGAATGGAATGGAGCAGATAGGCTGTCAGCTGCTAAGTTCTTCTCTGTGGCTTTGCCCTATGTGTATGACAAGTTGATAAGTGAATCTTTAACAAATAATTAATTCCATTTCACTTTGGATATCCACTGTGCTATGCATAACGACTGGGAACACAGAGCGGGGAAAAGAGGAAGTGATACTAGTAAGATGTCGAAGTAAAGACATGGGCTTTCAGGCAGGGTACAGTGCTTCTTGCAGGAGAGCCAGCCAGATAAACCTCTGAACAGTTGTATGTAGCTCCAAAGAAGTACTGCCAAATCCCTTTAAGCTCCATTTACAGTATGGTATATTAATCCAGAAGAGATACTACTACACTCCCAATTTTTGTCAAATGCCAAAATTGAGTATTTTATTTTGAATTGTACCATGTCTTAAGCACTAGTAACAAAAGCTGCAACACTTTTCTAGTTTAGTTAATAGTGTTAGAAGAGAGTACATTTATTATAACCACTAATTTCTTAGTGTATGTGCAATAAAAAAGTAAAAAAACCACAAACTACTATCTAGTCAACTGGAACTGCTAAGGATAATGTTACCAGTAGATTAATAGCTTTCAGGGAGTTAAAGAATTTACAATACTGCACAGATTCATTAAATGTTTAGGGTTCTTTTGGTATTGTATATCTATTACTTGATTGATTTTTGAAACTAAATCAGCTGGCAGACAAAATTAAATAACCATGTGTGATGTGGGTTTTCTCATAAGATAGATGCTCACATTTAGAAAGCAAGATGGGGGCAAAAAGGTGTTTCCTCTTTTACTGAATTTCAAGTTTTGTAGCCAGAAAAGTAAAATGTTATATAAAACGATTAAATACAGTACAAACCAAATTAAACCACTCAAGCTGGAGTCTCTGGACCACCCAAGTCTTAGACCACCCAAGGGGCCAACAAGAGTGAGTTGCCTGGAAAAGATGGCCTTTCACTAAAGGTCGAGCAAATTGTGCTACAAACCTTGGAGATACTTTAAAGTGGTTTCTTCAGCTAGTGGGTCATTTGTTGGAGGTGGTCCTTACTGCAAATGTCTGTGTGAACATGTCCTCATTGCTGTACCAATGAGAAAAAGTTGGTAATTTAGCAGAGTTTTTCCCAAAGACAGGTCCCAAGTCATGAAAAATTTGTGTGCTACCCTTTGTGTGTGAGATTTTGAATTGGAAATAATTGATGGATTTCATTTTCAGGACTTCAAGTGAGAAATCAAACTGATAACCCCCACAGATAAAAAATGTTATCCCTTTAGCTATCCAATCCTTTCCCAGTTGTGAAAAATATTAAACATGAAATCCAGAGGAGCAATAGACTATCAAGCTACAGGTACAACAGGCCAGAAGGCATGGAAATTGTAGAGAGAGAAGCTGAATTATTTATTTTTTGCTTGCTTTGGCTTTCAAAAGATGACTGCTTGTTTAAATGAGGCACAGATACATGAATTTAAAAAATGATGGAACAAATCAAAAAATTAAAGTTACAGGAAAACATCAAGGGCTCTATTTTACAATTGCCGGATATAAATAACTCCAACCTCACATTTTTAGATAATAAACATCAGATTTTAACAGTAAAATATATCTAACAGTAAGATCTTAATCTTTCTGAAGTCAGAGTTAAGGTGATGAGACAAAGCTTGGAAAGACCTAGACAATCGATTTTTTCTGTTATTTGGCTATTAAGTATACCAGTCAAGTCTGTTACATTTTTTTAAATCAACAAGACAGGATTACCAAATAATCTATTAGTATTTTAGTAGTACCTTGTGTGTGGCATATTTTGAGTAGTTCACCCACCTTCTTTAATTTTCACCTACTTTCATATTGAGAGTAATTCACTTAGACTCTATGTAAGCAGATTCTTGACAGGCAGTATATTAAGGGGAAATTTCTGGTTGAGGGTTTTGTTAACCTGACATTTCATGGTTTTGCCTCATAAAACTGGCAAAGGACTCTGCACGGAATGTTAATGGGGTGAAGTAATGAATGCAGGATGGGATGTAAGACATGAGCAAGCATAAAGTCCATACTTCAAGATTCTTGGGGTAGGTCCTTGCAGACAGTAGCTTTACTAATAGATAAAAGCAGTGGGAAGACTTTTAAAGCCAGCACTTGGATCCTCTCCCTCCCCTCCCCACCCCAATCCTCCCGCAATTTGGGCTTTGAAGCTAAGTGGTGTTAGTGTTATGAATATAGGAAAGTCTTTAAAGTAAAGCCATAGACATTTCACAATTTGGTCTTGTAGAAAGGAGCATAGTTGGAATAAACAGTTTTAACACAATTTTATAGCTTCATCTCTTTCTTCAATATGATAGTCTGTGAATGGGATTTTTTTTCCCAGTGGCATATGTATGTCATGACCATTAAATATTTTAAGAGAAAAATGTCACTTTTCTTTTAGTAAGAATGTTAATGCCTTTACTGCTACTTTAAAAATACTATTTCAGAGACCATCAGGAACAGCTAATTTAAAACACATGAGTTTATTTGTCTCTTGTTTTGGGGAGCATTTATTGAATACTTTTCCTTAGCATTCCCATACAACATATTACAGAGAATATTTAGGTTGGGTGCTCTTTGCACAAAAACACACATGCTTTATTAATAATAATATGAAGCTCTCAGTGCTTTTTTGCAAACCTCACAATGCTCCTTTGAGATAGAGACATCATAATATACACATTTAACAAGTATACTGAGTCGTAGAAAAATTGAATTCTCAAGATGACATAGCTAGCCAGTATCAGAGGCAGGGTTAGATGCCAAGTTAATGATTTTCAAGAGAGTTTGGCAGCCAGGCAGATGAGTAGAGGACCACATGGTCATGCAGTTGTCCATGGTTCAGTATCAGATGCCTGATGGGAAGGACACCAAAATCAGGGTACAAGAGGCAGGTGAACAGGAGGGGTCCGGTAGATGGCATTCCTTGTCCTAAAAAACAGAAGAAAGAACTTCATACAGGTCTGAAATTGTTGCTGTTTTCATTGGCTCTGATGGCTAACAGATGGATTGTAGACTAGGCTGGAAAGGAATATGTGAAGCAACTGATAATGTCCCTACTCTACTTGCGCTACATTGATGACATCTTCATCATCTGGACCCATGGAAAAGAAGCCCTTGAGGAATTCCACCATGATTTCAACAATTTCCATCCCACCATCAATCTCAGCCTGGACCAGTCCACACAAAAGATCCACTTCCTGGACACTACAATGCTAATAAATGATGGTCATATAAACACCACCCTATACCGGAAACCTCCTGATCGCTATACTTACCTACATGCCTCCAGCTTTCATCGAGACCACACCACATGATCCATTGTCTACAGCCAAGCTCTACGATACAACCGCATTTGCTCCAACCCCTCAGACAGAGACAAACACCTACAAGATCTCTATCAAGTGTTCTTACAAGCACAATACCCACCTGCTGAAGTGAAGAAACAGATTGACAGAGCCAGAAGAGTACCCAGAAGTTATCTACTACAGGACAGGCCCAACAAAGAAAATAACAGAATGCCACTAGACATCACCTTCAGCCCCCAAATAAAACCTCTCCAACGCATCATCAAGGATGTACAACCTATCCTGAAGGACGACCCATCACTCTCACAGATCTTGGGAGACAGGCCAGTCCTTGCTTACAGACAGCCCCCCAATCTGAAGCAAGTACTCACCAGCAACCACACACCACATAGCAAAAACACTAACCCAGGAACCTATCCTTGCAACAAAGCCCGTTGCCAACTCTGTCCACATATGTATTCAGGGGACACCGTCATAGGGCCTAATCACATCAGCCACACTATCAGAGGCTCGTTCACCTGCACATCTACCAATGTGATATATGCCATCATGTGCCAGCAATGCCCCTCTGCCATGTATATTGGCCAAACCGGACAGTCTCTATGTAAAAAAATAAATGGACACAAATCAGATGTCAAGAATTATAACATTCAAAAACCAGTCAGAGAACACTTCAGTCTCTTTGGTCACTCGATTACAGACCTAAAACTCGCAATTCTTCAACAAAAAAACTTCAAAAAGAGACTCCAACGAGAGACTGCTGAATTGGAATTAATTTGCAAATTGGATACAATTAACTTAGGCTTGAATAAAGACTGGGAGTGGCTGTGTCATTACACAAAGTAAAACTATTTCCCCTTGTTTATTTCCCATCCCACTGTCCTTTTAAACTGCTGGAAATGGCCCACCTTGATTATCACTACAAAAGGTTTCCCCATCCCCCTGTCTGTATGGTAACATCCATTGTTTTGTGTTCTCTGTGTATATAAAATCTCCCCACTATATTTTCCACTGTATGCATCTGATGAAGTGAGCTGTAGCTCACGAAAGCTTATGCTCTAATAAATTTGTTAGTCTCTAAGGTGCCACAAGTACTCCTTTTCTTTTTACAGATAAAAATAAGTTAGTTATAACTGGCATGACACACGTTTCTTTTTGGACATAATGATTTATATATTAGATAAATTGGAATGCAGTATGGTAGATAATACCTGATTTTTTTAGTAAAGCCTCCATTCTTCTAGATATAATTCTGTGCTCTCAATGAATTAAAATCATATTTTCACAATTTTGTACTTTCAGTTAACTTATGCTTTTTTTGACAATATACACTACTTTGGAAAGGGTGTAATATTAAGGAATTTAAGATTTTCAGAATTTTGAGCAACATATAGTTAATATGCATTGCCAGTTCCTTTGGAAGTGTTACTCTCTATGATGCCTCAGGAAAATGCAGTGACTAGGAAAATCAAGCTTTATCTGCAACGAGATTTTGTACTTCTAGACGTAAAAATAAAGTTTGATTCTTGTTTTAAAAAGGTGTTTATCACTGGAATATTGACAAATATAAGTTGATGACAATGTAGATCTAAGTTCCATCCTACTAGAACATAAGAGCAGCCATACTGGGTCAGACCAAAGGTCCATCTAGCCCACTATCCTGACTTCCAAAGTGGCCAGTCTCAGGTGCCCCAATGGGAATGAACAGAATAGGTAATCATCAAGTAATCCATTCCCCGTCACCCATTTCCAGCATCTGGCAAGCAGAGGCTAGGGCCACCATCCCTGCCCATCCTGACTAATAGCCATTGATGCACCTATTCTTCAGGAACTTATCTAGTTCTTTTTTGAACCCTGTTATAGTCTAGGCCTTCACAACATCCTCTGACAAAGAGTTCTACAAGTTGACTGTGTGTTGTGTGAAGAAATACTTCCTTTTGTTTGTTTTAAACCTGCTACCTACCTGCTACCATTTGGTGACTCCTAATTCTTGTGTTATGTGAAGGAGTAAACACTTCCTTATTTACTTTCTCCACACCTTTTATGATTATATAGACCTCAATCATATCCCCCCTTAGTCTCTTTTCCAAGCTGAAAAGTCCCAGTCTTATTAATCTCTCCTCATATGGAAGCTGTTCCATACCCCTAATCATTTTTGTTTCCCTTTTCTGAACCTTTTCTAATTCTAATGCATCTTTTTTGAGATGGGGCAGCCACATCTGCTTGGAGTATTCAAGATGTTTGTGTACCATGGATTTATATAGAGGCAATATGGTATTTTCCACCTTATTATCTATCCCTTTCTTAATGATTTCCAACATTCTGTTTGCTTATTTGAATGCCGCTGCACATTTCAGAGAACTATCCACAATGACTCCAAGATCTCTTTCTTGACTGGTAACAAGTTAGCTAATTTAGCCCCCATCATTTTATAGGTATAGTTGGGATTATGTTTTCCAATGTGCATTACTTTGCATTTATCAACACTGAATTTCATCTGCCATTTTGTTGCCCAGTCACCCAGTTCTGAGAGATCATTTTGTAGCTCTCCGCAGTCTGCCTGGGACTTAATTATCTTGAGTAGTTTTGTATTGTCTGCAAATTTTGCCACCCCACTGTTTACTCCCTTTTCCAGATCATTTATGAATATGTTGACTAGGACTGGTCTCAGTACAGATTCCTGGGGGACCCCACTATTTACCTCTCTCCATTCTGAGAACTGACCATTTATTCCTACCCTTTGTTTTCTATCTTTTAACCAGTTTCAGATCGATGAGAGGACCATTCCTCTTATGACAGCTTACTTTGCTACAGAGCCTTTGGTGAGCGACCTTGTCAAAGGCTCCTGAAAATCTAAGTACACTATATTCACTGGATCCCCCTTGTCCACATGCTTGTTGACCTCCCTCATAGAATTCTAGTTGATTGGTGAGGCATGATTTCCCTTTACCAAAACCATGTTGACTCTTCCCCAACAAATTATGATCATCTATATGTCTGACGATTTTTTTCTTTACCATAGATTCAACCAGTTTGCCTGGTATTGAGGTCAGGCTTACCGGTCTGTAATTGCTGGGATCATCTCTGGAGCCTGTTTTAAAAATTGGCATCACGTTAGCTATCCTCCAGTCATTGGGTACGAAAGCTGATTGAAAAGAGAGGTTACAGACCACAGTTAGTAGTTCGGCAGTTTCATATTTGAGTTCCTTCAGAACTCTTGGGTGAATACCATCTGGTCCTAATGACTTATTAAGGTTTAGTTTATCAATTTGTTCCAAAACCACCTCTAATGACATCTCAATCTGGGACAGGTTTCAGAGTGGTAGCTGTGTTAGTCTGAATCAACAGAAAGAACGAGGAGTACTTGGGGCACCTTAGAGACTAACACATTTTTTTGAGCATAAGCTTTCGTGGGCTAAAGCCCACTTCATCAGATGCATGCAGTGGAAAATACAATAGATATATAGATATAGATATAGATATGCACACACACGCGCACGCGCACACACACACACACACACACACACAGAATATGAAAAAATGGGGTTTGCCATATTAACTTTTAACGAGACCAATTGATTAAGGTGGGCTATTATCAGCAGGGAAAAAAAACTTTTGAGGTGATAATCAGGATGGCCCATTTCAGACAGTTGAGAAGAAATTGTGAGTAACAGTAGGGGGAAAATTAGCATGGGGAAATAGTTTTTAGTTAGTGTAATGACTCATCCAATCCCAATCCTTATTCAAGCCTTATTTAATGGTGTCCAGTTTGCAGATTAATTCCAATTCAGCAGTCTCTCGTTGGAGTCTCTTTTTGAAGTTTTTTTGTTGAAGAATTGCGAGTTTTAGGTCTGTAATCGAGTGACCAAAGAGACTGAAGTGTTCTCTGACTGGTTTTTGAATGTTATAATTCTTGATGTCTGATTTGTGTCCATTTATTTTTTTTTACGTAGAGGCTGTCTGGTTTGGTCAATACATGGCAGAGGGGCATTGCTGGCACATGATGGCATATATCACATTGGTAGATGTGCAGGTGAATGAGCGTCTGATAGTGTGGCTAATGTGATTAGGCCCTATGATGGTGTCCCTTAAATTGATATGTGGACAAAGTTGGCAACGGGTTTTGTTGCAAGGATAAGTTTCTGGGTTAGTGTTTTTGTTGCGTGGTGAGTATTTGCTTCAGGTTGGGGGGCTGTCTGTAAGCAAGGACTGGCCTGTCTCCCAAGATCTGTGAGAGTGAGGGATCGTTCTTTAGGATAGGTCGTAGATCTTTGATGCTGTGCTGGAGAGATTTTAGTTGGGGGTGAAGGTGATGTCTAGTGGCATTCTGTTATTCTCTTTGTTGGGCCTGTCCTGCAGTAGTTGACTTCTGGATACTCTGCTGGCTCTGTCAATCTCTTTCTTCACTTTAGCAAGTGGGTATTGTACTTGTAAGAACGCTTGGTAGAGATCTTGTAGGTCTTTGTCTCTGTCTGAGGGGTTGGAGCAAATGCGGTTGTATCGCAGAGCTTGGCTGTAGACAATGGATCATGTCGTGTGGTCTGGATGAAAGCTGGAGGCATGTAGGTAAGTAAATGGAAGCTTAGACTATGAGACACCCCAAATATCTGAAACAACTGAATTCTTAAATTTTGTTTGTTTTGTTCATTGCAGTCTCAATTGAATGGAAAAAATATTTTTGACCTGTAAAATTTGTAGAGCTTCAAATAATATGAAATTTCAGAATTGAAGGAAGCTAAAGCAAGTGTAATCTATGTTCAGACTGGCTGACAGGATTTATATATTCTTGTGGGAGTGAAAGCCTGAAAATACAAGTTGATCTAAAATGGACTTCCAGTCATTAAGAATTGGTAATCTGAATAAGTCTGAGATGAGTTGGAGTCATTTATTACTACCAGCGCTTGAAAAAGGTCTTCAAAGATTTGTGAGGAAGTTCTTACATATGGAACTCACTTATGAGTTTGAATAGAAGCATGCAATCTGAAAATTAAATTTAGTACTGTAACTGGGGTAGTGTCCCTTTAAGGCCAGAGTAAGCAGTCTAGGAGACTAGTTACATCATTCCAGGTGTCTGGAGAAGGTGAATGAAGGCCGTAGAATTAATTGAAACAGACTTTGGATGAGAGGAAGATGGTCCTGAGGAATGTTAGTATCTGAGAAGAGGGAAGAGTAGGACAACCCAGGCCATTGTTCCTTTAAGGGCTTGGGACTAGGAACCTTGTAGAGGGTAGTACAAGCTCCCCTTTGTCCTAGAGCTCAGACAGATGTTTGGAGTTATTAGACTCCTTGAGAGGGGTCAAAGGAACAGTCAGATGACTGAATGGGTGAATCAGAAAGGAGGCTCCAAGTCTAGTCAAGGAGAGCCTTCTAAGAGCAAGACTCATGCAGGTCACACAGCTCGAGGAGGGCTGTATAAACCAGGGGTAGTCAATAGGCGGATTGCGGGCCAAATCTGGACTGCTAGATGCTTTTGAATGGACCCCAACATCTTTTTTTTCCAACTCTATTTATTTATTATTTTATTTACTATTGACCAAGAAATTTGGACCTTAACAAAAAATAATTGAATACCCCTGGAAACCCTGAAATTAAGGGGAGAGTTTATAAGCAGGGAATCTAGAACTAGAATCATGCTGTCTTGAGAAGGAGCACAGTAGAGCCCTGTACCTAAGGCAGAGTCAAATGAGGGGTGTTTTTTTTAAGCTGAAAATTGATTAATAAATTAGACCCCAGAAGAGGCAGGGAATATTGTTTTAAAGACTCAGGGTGTGAGTATTTCTGAAATTTAGAGGGAGATTAAGGCAGGGGATTGCGGTGGAACACCATGCCACAAGAGTGCACGCTCAGAGACTGCATCACGCCTACAAGTATATAGATTAATTCTTACATTATCTATAAAAACATGATGCTATTTTGAGCCTTAAGCAGCTTGGCAAGTCCCTCACACTCCCATCCCTTGCAAATTTAGAAGGCTTATAAGGGAGTTCCCTACATCCACAGGCAGTGGGAGACTTGTTTGGACCTTACCTGAGCTTTAGGAGGCTGATGGAGGTCTCCAAGCCTGCACACCACATATGAGCTTTAGCAGTTACCAGGGTCAATTGTTACGTCTTTCTCCCTCCCCTCGCCCCCGGGTAAGGTTTAAGAGCTTGTTCTTGTCTGATAAACTAAAATTGGATAATCAGCTATCAAACAAGCGTATCCAACAGTTTTCCAAAGACCCTTTTAGGCTTATCAAGAGGGCCACTGTATTGTGCCAAGCTTAGTAAGTCTTTTAGGTTGTTTGCTGCAAGGGATCCTATGATCCTACTAAGGTTTGAGGATAGAGGGGAGCCTGTGAGCTGCTAAGATTAGTGGTAGGTGAGTAGGTGGTCCAACAAACCTTCTAAGGCTTGCAGTAGGATGATGAATCTCACAGAGTGATGCACCCAATTCTTCTTTTCCTTCCCACTTCCCTCATTCTCTCCTTCTCTACTCTTCCCTGCATTTCTGCTCCCCAGTCTCTATGCTTTCCCATACCACATGCACCACGTACATCTTCTAAGATTTCCAGGAAGTGTGCACCTTCGGAGAGATGAAGAAGATTAGTATTTGTGCTAGCAAGGGAGTTGGGGTGGGGTCAGTACAGAGGGAACCTCTCCTCAAATGTATGGACCAAATAAACTTAATTTAAAATCACTCCCATTTTCCATTCTCATGTTTGGAACATATAATAAAAGTGTTATGGGAATTCTAACTGGCAACCACCACTTTCTTTAATGTGTTTCCATTTGAAGTCAAGAGAGTTATGCCTATATGCATCAAATTATCTGTTCTGCAATTTACTTTTTTTATGTGAGCACGTAAGTGAGAGTCATTTGATGCCTTATCATATGATATTTGTATCAGATCAGTAAAATTGTCATTGTGCCATTATTATTTAAAATCTTAAACTTTCAAAATAAAAATGTAATTGACTAACTTCTCTCTATGCATTGAAAGTCTAGTAAACTAAATTCCTCTCCTTCTTTTAATGTTTTTTAAAATTGCAAATGACAAAGAAAAAAAGGCTAAGTCAGAATGAAGGAACCCATTGTCTAATGTACTTTAAATTTAGCACAAAATTCTACCTCAGCCCCAGACTTAATTACCAACTTTGTGGTGCTTTTTCTCTGAATTTTTTAGGGGGAGCCAAAGTGGGTTTAAAACGGAAACTCCTTAGTTGCTGTTACTCCATAATTTGAAGTATAATTCAACAGTAATGAGTTGGTCTCTTTACTTCCTTCATCTTTCTCAGTAAAAGTGGCTAATATCCTTATAAAGATGAACATCTGTTTGGTTCCTACTGACTTTCTGTCTTTGTGATTTGATAAACCAAATCAGTAATAATTCTACTTCATTAAAATGTCAAAGGTCTAGATCTGTCTTTTGCATGATAGAGAGCAGACCTAAAGGCTTTAGAGCTGTCACTACTGTCTGATTGAATTATGCTGCTAATTTATGGACTTGTCTGTAGAAGAACTCCCTGGTGACAGCAAATTCCATTGTTAACACCTTTCTTATCACATTCTTTTTCTCAACTACTCATTTATTTCTGTTTCCTCTCCTGTGGGGTCTGCTGAGGAGAAAGTAATGATAGACTTTCATATGCTATGATGAACAATTTAACCAGTAGCTACAATGATGGCACTAGGAAGCTTAGGGCAGTGCTTTAAAGTACTGTAGTATCAAATTAGTTTTGATTCTATTTTATTAGTGTAGTAGAGTGAGTAGTTTGTCATACTTTGTTGTTCAATATAGGAAATTATCTTAACCTTCCAGGTGGAGTACTGGTTTCTGTTGACTTTACTGCCTTCCTCAAAAGTTTTTAATAGGTTACTTTGTGGCATTGTTGTATTTAAAATGTTTGTTTGTACATGTTCTCAGTAAGATAGAGATGGAGTGAAAGGTATACTTGTAGTGATGAAAATGGTGATCAAACAAATTACGTTGAAAAGGGGACAGATTATTAAATTTCTGATGTCTTGTGGCAATTTTTCTCTTATTCTGCCTGTATCATATGATAGAATTTGGTATCGTTTTGCTTTTAATGTCTGCTAAGGAGGCAGTGATCAAATGATAAACGGCATCTGTAATCGACAAATATTTTATTTAACTGAAAAATGCTTTCATTTTTTGAAAAGTACCTACAGTACTGGACTTCCATCCTAAAGCTCTTGTGTGTCAGACCTTTTCCTTTACATTACACACTGGTGAACCCACTAGCATAAGAATACTAATTGTAGTGAAAATGTGCACTCGGCTCTAACATACACCGCTTTTAATGTTTTTGCACTACTGGGCAATGATAATTTTAACATAGATATACATATGTGTCACCGAGAATTGATGTATACATTTTCAAGTTAATTGTGCTCATGGTAATTTTCTTTGGAGATTAATCGAGAATTGTGTTTTTATTTTTTATAACTATTTTAATAGGATTATAACAAAAGAGGTGTAAAAATTGATAAATTACCTTATCACACTCATTGCTGATGTGACCAAATGGATTTTTAATTTTTTTTTTTTTTGCGGGAGGAGGAGAAACCCAACTTAATTCCCTGGAAAACATCTTTAATTCTTATGGTTGGAAGCGTAAAGGGTTGTTAGGTCATCCAGTCAGTCTTGCTGCTGAGAAAGCAAGAAGGGGTCAGCAGAGCAGGGAGGAATGTTTCTATGTTTCCTCTAATGCATTTTAAAATAATTAATGACATGTCCAAAGTAAAGCCCAATAGGGATCCTTGTTTTTTGCTGATTAGTGATCATGGGTCTTAGATGTTTCTGTACCCAAATCTTCAAACTTTTCAGTATGAATAAGCTCTGGATTTAATACTAGATGGCTGAGACCTAGAAAAGAAACCAAAGATGTGAGAATAAGTAGCAAATATAAAAACTCCTATTGATAAGAGAGAGAATAACTGTGAAAGAGAGAGGTAGGAGAGTTTATGTAGTACTTGAAGCAATTGGAAGATTATCTGTCAGTGACCTGAACTTTCCATGTAATCAAACTAGAGCTTGAAGTGATGGACACCCTGATCATAAAGGCATCTTACTTAAAGGTCCCTGGAAGAAGAACAGATCCTTTAAAATGGTTTTTTGAAGGATACATTTTTACTTCAAGGGAATAATGGATTTCATCATTCAACCTGTAATGGAATTAGAGCACATAGTAAGAGTAGCACTGATCTACACAAATTTGTTGACCCAAGGCAAATAAACTTAATTGCTGTAATTTGTGAGGCATTTGAGATAACTTACCAGAGTAATAAAAACGATGCACAATGAGATTGAACTAGTGCAGGAAGATTTTGAAGTAGCTATTAACATAATAGGTTACTTGCTATAATAGATACTATAGAAAACTTATTGACCAATATACACACTTATTATCTATAGTTAATAACTTGGTTTTGAAGGTTCCATTGTAGTGAAAAAACCTTCCGTCTATTTATTTATTTATTTGATATCTAAGCAGGTAGTTGAACAGAAGTTAAAGGGCATTCTTTTTAACCCCTCAACTCATATTGAAATCAGTAGGAATTGAGGACACTCAACACCTCACAGGATCAGGACCTGCCTTCTTGGCTTTCTATTATTGCTTTTACCATGATTTTTATGGTGATGTCCTATGAACATTTTAAAAAAATGTTCCTTTTGCCCTGCAATAAGCCCCATGTATCAGGGGTGAAGTGTGTTCATTTTGTTTTCCATTTAAGAAAAATGCTTTCTGATAACACGCAGCTGGCAAACTTAAGTTAAGCACCATGTGCTGAAAATGTTTATATATTTTATTTGTGAAAAATATACTGAGCATATTGATAGTTTAGTACAGTGTTCAAATACAGTGGAACCACAGTTATGAATGTCTTGGGAATGGAGGTTGTTCATAACTCTGAATAGAATATTTTGGTTGTTCTTTCAAAAGTTTACAAATGAACATTGACTTAATACAGCTTTGCAACTTTACTATGCAGAAGAAAATATTGCTTTTAACAATCATAATTTAAATGAAACAAGCAGAGAAAGTTTCCTTACTTTGTCAAATCTTTTTTTAAACCCCCCCCCTTTTTTTTTTACATTTAACGTAGTACTGTACCGTATTTGCATTTTTTTATTTTTGTGTCTGCTGCTGCCTGATTCCTTACTTCCAGTTCCAAATTAGGTGTATGGCTGGTCAGTTTGTAACTCTGGGGTTCTACTGTAGTGTCAATTGAAGGAGGACAAGGAAGATGGGTAAATATGGGGTAAGTCATCTCTGGCAGAGATGATTTGTAGCAATCCCCAGAGACAGGGAATCAACTCAATTCCAGGTTGGCTGGGGAATTTTAATAAAGGTCTACAAATCTCCCCCGAGAGCCTACTCGAATACGCAATTGAATTTTTTTTAATTGGAATATGCTTGCAATTATTTTAAAGCAGTGGCTTTCTAATTAGAAAATAAAACAACCTATCATTGTTCAGTAACTCCACTCTTTAATTCAAAGGGTTAGTTCCACCTTCTCTCTGCAATCAGGCAGTGGACACCAATGAGAATTTGAAACATTGCCACACATGGAGGCATCACATTTCTTTCTCTGGTTCAGAAAAATTACAATCTAGTCTTCGTCTTTGAGATTTCAAGAAGGGTCATTTAGAGGTATTGTGTATTTTTATGAGGGTCTTCTTCCAGGGATATAGGACACAATGGGAGAATATACCCAAACTCACTCTGAGAGAGTGGAACCAGGAATGATTCAAATCTGCTTTCCTGGAGCAAACTCATTCCAGGCTTCTTTCCTTCACCAGAACAAGTCAGAGGAAAGACTGCTACAGTCTAGATCACAGCCAAAGTGTGTATCTGAGAAATTCCAACTGAGTGGGACAGATGGCGGTGAGGGGAAAGAGTCCTATTTGATGCAATACCTCTTTAAGTCTAGATCACTTTTGGGTATCCTGATCAGTATTTCAGTTGAGACAGTTGTTAGTTTCCTCTTTTTTTTTTTTTTTTTGGCTGAACAGGTACTTAATTTTAACAATCAAGCTCCTTCTCAAATGGCCAGAGAAAATCCATCTGCCTTCAGAGGAAACTCCCTATTAGTTCCAAATTATGAAGAAAACTGACTCTTTTCAATCTTAAAGCCAACTTCATCTGTAATATACCCTACAGTTCCCTCTGGCTGTTGGCTAGGGTAATGGCTATCAGCATAATCACCAGACATACTCTGTGGCTTTGACCCTTCTCTGCCCTTTATAGAGGGTAGTGTCTATTCTGTGAGCTAATGACCAGACATAGATAATAAGGATTTCCTTTCCTTGCCCCGGAAATCCACATCAGGCTCGTCAATTTCTGCCCAGTAAGGTTGCTGTGTAGTCAAAATACTTCCCTCCATGCCTCAAAAGAAAGAGCTCTCCTCCCCATTACTCCTTTTGAAATGTGCAAGCCAAGCCTATGGAGCACCAGCTTCTTCAGAACTGTCTAGGGATGATTCCCATTTGTCTGCCTCCCCTTCAGAAGTACAAACCTGGTTCCCATTAATATAAAATCATATTAGATAGTGAGTTCTTTCTGTTCAAGAGAGGCTACAGATTCAAATTCTTCCTTCCATCCAAATATCTGGTTTCTAAACTCATTCCTTCCAATCACTGTTTCCTCTAAGCTGTGCATTTGTGTGCGCGCACACAGATCCTAAAGCCTGCGCACACGGCAAAACACTGCGCACACAAAAATTTGCATAGAAGCACAAAAATTTGCACAGAAGAAATTTTTTGCGCACATGGCCTGTCAAAAAATTGGAGGGAACATTGCTTCCAAAGCAAATAAAGATAGGCATCATTGTCCTGAGACAACTTCTTTCCACAATACTTTAGTTGCCTACTGCAACAAGAAGAGATTTGAAAGTTTGTACTGCTTCTATTTCATACTTCTACATAGGTCACAGAAATCCCTATTGATCCATAACAATCTCAACAACAAATGGCTGAACCAATGCTGATTATCATCAACAAATGCAAAGTTCTTGAGATAAAAGTAAAATGAGCCATGATTTTCTCATGTGAGAAGACCATAACTTGTGGTCTTTCCATGTAATTTTAGAGACTTTGGTCAAAATTTGCAAAACGGAGTGCTGAAACTAAGGCTTCTAACTCCTTATGTAGACCTAATTAAGTGGCCTGATTTTCAAAAGTTTTGAGCATCTAGCAGTTCCTGTTTAAAGTCAAAAGTCAGTGCACACTGTTGGGTGTTCAACACTTCAAAATCTGGCTGCTTATCTGGGTCTTCAAAATACACCTATAAGCCTATTTGAAAATCTTGGACTTCATGCTTATTTTTGACACAGTATTTCCAGCCATTGTGGTTTTTATCACAAGCGTCACTTTGGTGCAAGAATTCTCTCTTTCTGTGTTTGTACAGTGCCCAGCACAATGGGGCTCTAATCCTGATTGGGACCTTTGGTCAATAACATAATATAAATATTGAATATTACCATGACTATAAGCTTTTATTTGTTTCAGATTTCACATGACCTCAAATTTGTAGCTTCAAAATGTGCAAAGTTTTCCATTATTCAAAATGCCCCCATATCTCCCATTACTTTCAATGGGACTAAAGTCAAACTGCTGTCAGGAGTAGAATATTGTAAAGGAAAAATGAGAGAGTTGAACATAGGGATTCAGCTGAGGACACATTTGTAACTACCAGTTGGGCGGGCTGTGGTCGTAGTTTATGGAGGGAGAATATAAGAATGGCAGAAGACTGGATGGGATAAGGAAGGGGGACAGAGAGGGAAAGGAGACAGGATAGTGAAAAGGGTGGAGGCTACAATGGCAGCTAACCCACTCCAAGGTGATGAGAATCCTGTTCCGAGAAGCCAGTGGGGATGCCTGCATTTTAAAATATGCATTTCAGGAAAAATTTTGACCCTGAAATGCTTACATACAGTTTGGGATGGGTGTCTTCCACCTAAAGGCTAAAAAAACCTAGAAAGCAAATAACCTTCCAACTCCCCAAATTTACATTATTTTTAAATTGTTGTGATGAAGACAATTTAAAAACTTTAGGGAACTGACTCAAGATTTTTGAAAACATGGAGTTGACAATACTGTTAATATTATAGAGAAAATGTAAAATGTATGTGGTTAGAAAATTAGCAGAATTATATAATTTTCAGCCACAAATAGCACAGTGATAATAGTGGCATATGATTTTATTGATCTGAATGAGTTTTTAAAAAAATTATGGACTCTGCCATTGTATTACGTGCAGAAAGTGGTGTTCATTTGACGACACCTCTTTTTTTTTTCCTTTTCTGGAGTCTGTGTTGTTTTAGATGGGGGCACATTTTTTAACAAGTGCATTTCATTGGTCCTGTTTTTAAGTGAAAGGTTTGTTATTACTTAGCATGTACCTTGCAGAAGCACCCACATTGTGCCTAACGCTAAATAGTGTACTTAAAAGACAGACAAAGGTTGGAGGGAAAGGATGTAACATTCAAGGGAAGTGATCAGAGTGGTGGTGTCTTATCAGTTACATGTTTGTTTGCTTTTGTTAAACATTCTAAAGTCCCCTCCTTCCATAATTCAAACTTCTTATCTTTCACCTTTATCAATTCCTAGCTTCAATTCCTGTGTCCTTACAACCTTTCCTCTCATCATTAAATCACCCTCCTATCTATAGGTTAACATTACATTCAGGAGATAGATAAATTAAATAGATGAGCTACATGACTTAATCAGCTAGTTTAGTGTAGATGGCATGGAAGAATATGATTTTCTGGATGGATGTAAATGAGAAGAATTAGTGCCTTTGCAGACTAGCTCTGGAAGGTGTTAAATGCATAGCATGTGATATGAAAGAAAGCAGTGTAAGTTATAAGAGAAGCATTCTGCTTCAGAGCAGCTTCAGACCTGAGGAAGATACTCAGATGTAGAAAACACAATGCAAGTTATTGAGAGGGAGCATTACATACAGTTAAGCCAGGGAACTAGAAACTGGGTGGTCTTAAATATGAATTTTTAGCGGTAGCATTTTAAAGGGAGTTTGACATACAATAGCCTTAATATTTTGAGTTATTTCCTTGGTGCTAACAGCTATATATGTTTAAAATTTCACTGATTGTGTTCAAAAAAGGTCTCTGTGAACAAATTACTGGTAATTAGGTAGCTATAATGGAGTTCTTATTTTCTTAAACATTACTGCCCCCACATGGACATAATAAGAACATTCAGTGTTTAGGGAAAGCATTTTGTATATTAAGTAGTTTTAAAAGCCAAATCAAAGTCAACTCTGTAGTCGCCTATTAAATTTCAAGTGGTTTTTTGTTGTTTGGTAGTTAAACGAGGTTACAAAAGTGTGTGTAAGAAAAGTATATGGTACTGTATCAGCCATGCTGTGAAAAGGGGACTTTGAAGTGCAAGAAAACATACTTTAATATTTTATTTATTAATATTTGCAAATGCACCTGCTTTCAACAAGATTTTTATAAAACCTTCCTATTTAGAAATTAAAGCATTTATGCCCCATCTTCTTTATTTTGTAGATTAATTTTACCTAAGCATGGAGCATGTCTTAAATTAAAAACCATTAAAATTTATTTGTAAGGTTATTTTATAAGATTAGGTAAGTAAGTATCCTCAACAGCTTTCTTACCAAGTGACATCCATTTCTCTTGGCTGTTAGCTAAAACTGAATTAGAAGTATCTTTTTGCAAGTCCCTAAACAAATAAATCAAATGGAAGAAATGTGTCTTATCTTTGGAAATATCTGTGGCAACATCAATTAAGCTAAACTTGCTGACAGAATTCACTGGCTCACATGAATAAGGAACAACATGTGACTTATCTTTTTCCAGTATTTGCCTGTGGTTCATTGGATCAGTACTACATTTCTAAGCCTGAACTGGTTGGATTTAAAAGATTATTTTTAACAAGCCCCATGTATGTGCAGGGAAATCCAAAAGTAAGGAATTAATAAAGTTACGATTTACTGTTGCCACAGCAGAATTTTTTTTTAAATGGCCATTTCCATGCAAGTAGGGGAACAGTTAAAACTTTTTTTAATCAGTTAAAGTGTTACAGGCCAAGTCAAGTGTTCTTTATTTATTCCACATAGCTCATTCAGTAAATTCTTTGAATGTCCCAAAGGGCTCAGTGTGGAAAGGATGTTTACGAGCACAAAGTCAGTGTTATACTTATACTACATGCCTGTTTAACTCCATTTATTTTTATACACATAACATAGGTTACTATTTGCGGCATAGAAGCACAAAGGCTTTATTTAGTCAGCAACATAGCAAAAAATATAAAATTTAAAACACACATTTCTGTCAAAAGTTTTCTTTTTAGTTTCTCGCCCATATTTTCACACTAACATATTTGTAAACAAAAAGTTCAGCTATAAAGTTGCAACAAATTATTGTATTCTGATGCCCATTCATTTTTGGGGAACAACTTCCTCCTTCTTCAGTTGTGTTTGGAATATAGCAATCTTGCATTGTTTTACACCTGTATTGAAAGAATGCAATAACATTTACTCTGTTTTTCTACATTGTGGTGATCTAATGAAATGGTACTGTTTAATTCCATGCATAGCAGAGGGAATGAATGATTCAGAGAGATTAATTTAGAATATTTATAAAGTAAGTAAGCAAGTAAGCTAAAATTTTACTGCTTTTTGCTCGGAGAGTATTTTCAGTTTTCAGTGTGTACACATTTGGAACAGAAACTTCTGTGCCCCAGAAGAAATCTTTGTAAATATCAATAATGTATCCATTCTGTAATTCATATCTTCACTCTTCAAGTCTACATTTAGATATTAGTAATCTATTTATAACAAAAATCAGACCAAGACCAAAATAACATAGATTATGACGAAGAAAATGTTTTTGTTAACAGATATGTATTCTTAATTGTTCGGGTCCTGAAATAATAATAATTACCTTGTCTGCACTAGAAATGATTTGCTTTTGCCAGCCACTCATGAATCAACAATAGAGAGCTTCAGTCAGTTCCCCGAGACCCCCAGACTATGACCTCCCCCCCACCCACGAACTGTATCGTCTTGCCCTAGTGAAAAGTAGGACCAATGTAAATTTATTAACCAGTCCACGCCTCTCTCAATGTGGAAAGAACATGTTCAAACTTTTTGTTAACTGAGCTACAATTTTTCATTGACTTCACTCAAACCACACTGTTTTTAGGTAAAATATAAAACAGATTTATTAACTACAGAAAGATAGATTATAAGTGTATAGATCAAAGTACATTACCTAAGAAATAAAACAAAATCACAATCTGAGTTCTATTAACTAGACAGGATTTGAATCAAGCAGTGTCTCATCCTGATAGTACAAACAGTTCACCAGTCTTCCATACACAGGCTGGGATTCCGTCTTTCCCACCTGGGACCACCTCCCCAGTCCAGTCTTTGTTCCTGAGGTATTTCGAGGTGTTGAGTTGTGAGGGAAGTGAGGCCAAGCAATGATGTCACTTCCCCCTTTTTATAGCTTTTTTCATGTGGAGGGAACTTCATTGTTCCAAGCAAAGTCCCCAGGACAGTTTGTGGAAAAGGACAGGCACAAGATGGAGTCCAGAATCACATGATCTAGCCACACACCCTTGTATGCTTCAAAGAGTCATAGCAGCCATTATCCATATACTGGCTGACGTGTCCACAGGAAGGCCCACCAGGTGGGGATAAGCTTCTTCTAAGGCCCATGTGTTACCTAATGAACTTGAATAATCCATTCACAATGTGCTGGGTAGGCTGGATATAAACTATCCTGTGGGTATCACCCCAGGAGCAAACACATTTGAAATACTGGTACATAGTCAATATTCATAACTTCAGATACAATGACTGCACATACAATCTAACAGGATATTAATGTTGAACAGATCAAGACTTTTAGAATGATACTTTACAAGGCATACTTTGCACAAAACATATCATAATTATATCACCAGGGTAAATATAGAATCAAAGAAGATTAGGGTTGGAAGAGACCGCAGAAGGTCATCTAGTCCAATACCCTGCTCAAAGCAGGACCAACCCCAGCTCAGTCATCCCAGCCAGGGCTTTGTCAAGCCAGGCCTTAAAAACCTCTAAGGATGGAGATTCCACCACCTCCCTAGGTAACCCATTTCAGTGCTTCACCACTCTCCTAGTGAAATAATTTTTCCTAATATCCAATGTAGAACCTACCCCACTGCAACTTGAGACCATTACTTCTTGTTCTGTCATCTGCCACCATGGAGAACAGCCTAGATCCATCCTCTTTGGAACCCCCCTTCAGGTAGTAGATGGCTGCTGTCAACTCTCCCCTCACTTTTTTTTTTTCTGGAGACTGAATAAGCCCAGTTCCCTCAGCCTCTCCTCATAAGTCATGTGCCCCACTCCCCTAATAATTTTCGTTGCCCTCTGCTGGACACACTCCAATTTGTCCATATCTTTTCTGTAGTGGGGGCCCCAAAACTGGATGCAGTACTCCAGACGTGGCCTCACCAATGCTGAATAGAGGGGACTAATCATAGACTTTAGACTTTAAGGTCAGAAGGGACCGTTATGATCGTCTAGTCTGATCACTTTCCTTAATCTGGGAATGAGCCTACTAATGCCGCCCAATATGCCTTTAGCCTTCTTGGCACCAGGGACACAATGTTGACTCATATCCAGCTTCTTGTCCACTGTAATCCCCAGGTCCTTTTCTGCAAAACTGTTGCTTAGCCAGTCAGTCACCAGCCTATAGGAATGTATGGGATTCTTCCATCTTAAGTGCATGACTCTGCACTTGTCCTTGTTGAACCTCATCAGATTCTTTTGGCCCAATCTTCCAATTTGTCTAGGTCACTCTGGTCCCAATCCCTACCCTCCAGCATATCTACCTCTCCCCCAGTTTAGTGTCATCCATGAACTTGCTGAGGGTGCCATGCTTCCCATAATCCAGATCATTAATTAAGATGTTGAACAAAACTAGCCTCAAGACTGACCGCTGAGGCACTCCACTTGATACCAGCTGCAAACTAGACATCGAGCCATTGATCACTACCCGTTGAACCTAACGATCTAGCCAGCTTTCTATCCACCTTATAGTCCATTCGTCCAATCCATACTTCTTTAACTTGTTGGCAAGAATACTGTGGGAGACCATATCAAAAGCTTTGCTAAAGTCCAGATATATCACGTCCACCGCTTTTCCCATATCCACAGAGCCAGTTGTCTCAACATAGAAGGCAATCAGGTTGGTCAGGCATGACTTGCCCTTTGTGAAACCATGTTGACTGTTCCTGATCACTTCCTCTCCTCCAAGTGCTTCAAAATGGATTCATTGAGGACCTGCTGCATGATTTTTCTGGAGACTGAGGTGAGGCTGACTGATCTATAGTTCCCTGGATAATCCTTTTTCACTTTTTTAAAGATGGGCACTATATTTTCCTTTTTCCAATCGGCCAGAACCTCCCCTGATCACCATGAGTTTTCAAAGATAATGGCCAATGGCTCTGCAATCACATCACCCAACTCCCTCAGCACCCTCGGATGCATTGCATGCAGCCCCGTGGACTTGTGCATGTCCAGGTTTTCTAAATAGCCCTGAATTGTTCTTTCACCACTGTGGGTGCCATATGGGGGTGTCAGGGCATTGCTTTGGAGTACAGAATGTCAAATTGACATATGTGCATCTAGGGAAGAAGCAGTCCTAAAGCACCACCACATGCTTCCTTCTAAACCTGACATATACTTAAGCAAGAATAAATGCCATGCTAAGCAGCACGAATTCCCATTACACATTGTGACCCTTTAGAGAGAGCATAGAAGCTAATTGCATAGGAGCCAATGGCAAAATAAGTCCAAAAGAAATGGACATCATAGGTTGGGGGAAGGGAACAGTGATCTAAGTGGAAATGATTGGCACACAGAACTTCATCTTAGAGAAACCTGAGATCCAAACAGTTTGTAGGCTGTGTCCTGTATTGCTTCTATGGTCCTACATCCTACTGCCTCAAAGTCAACATTTCAAGGAACCTCCATGAGGTGAGCCTTGTAGAGGATTATAGGCCTCTTGTCCCATTCCCACAGGTTTTAGTGAAGGGGAAGTACAATATGGTTGTGACCGGGTGTATAAATCCTGCACCAGTGACAAAGGGGTTAAAAAAACTGCTGTGTTTCCAGAGCTGTCAATCGTGTAATGGGTGGAGTAAGATTTTAAAAGCAGGAAGTTACTGGGCAGCTCTGGGAGAGAGACCACAGTTCTACAGTTCCCAAGAGGGTCTCCTGGAAAGCTTCAGAGAAACGGCCCTCAAGAAGGTCACACACCAATCCTACAAGAAAACAGTAGACTCCAATATTCCAGCCAGGCAGGATAGATTTGGCAGTCCCAAGGTGAGTTGTTAAGCGATTGATACTGCTATCCTCAACCCCTTGTAGAGTTAGGGAATCAGGGACTATACTGAAAGGACTTGGGGAACAGAAGCCAGGAGCCTCATCCGCATCAAACTATTCGGCTGAATTTAGTATCACTGAGACTCCTCTTTATGGAGATGGGGATGTCCTACAGGTTTTGCGGCACCTAGATAGCAGGACCTGCTTGTCAGTAACCTGAGAACTGTGACACATGGTGGAGAACATGGGCATAAGATCACTCCTGAGGTGAGGGAAGGCATAAAAAATATTACTTATAGGTGTCTAAGCAAAATGGACTTGGACAGGCTATTGAAATGGCTGACAAAGTCAACAGCAGTTGGCTGTGCAGCAGCAGCAACAGCAGTTGCTACAACAGTTAGCTAAAAAGAAACAGGAACAGCAGCAGCTGCTTCTAGGGGGAATAACACCAAGGCAGCAGGACCAACAATAGTAGTAATGGTGGACAATGCATTTTATTTTGCAAAACTTGGCAATCTAATCAACATTAATTTCCTTTCAGTTAAAACTTCAGCCACATTGGTGTAACTTCCCTTTCTGCAGTGCAAAGTTAACGTTATAAACACATGTAAACACTATAAGAATGAGGCCAAAGACCTCATTAGTGAAATTAACACTAATGAGAACTAAGTGGCCTCATTCTTACAAGCCATTATTGATGTCTGATGTCAGAGTTAAGAATTTTTGGTCTTCAATTAAATGAAAAAATATGGATCATTGGCTTAAGTCTGGTACATTAGCAAAGAGTAGAACATATAGGGATCAGCAAGAGCCCAGTGCAACCACATTTTTCAGCTGATTCAACTACTACTACTGCTAGCTGTAGCAGCGTGAATGCAAAGGAGGTCACGCATGATTTGCAAGTTCAGCCTGGGAAGTGTGCGACAGGGCAGGAAAAGAAAGTGCACCAAAAAAATTCAAATATGATTAAAGTTACATTGAACTTCAATTTACATGGACTGGGGACTCCAGATATTCTCAGTGTGTCCTATACTGTTAAATTTTATCAAACAACAGTCTTAAACTGTCCCTTCTTCCCCAGCATTTAGAGACTAAACACAAACAAATTAAAGCCAAACCAGCTCAGTTTTTCAGTCTCAAACTGGAACAGGTAAAAAACAATTAAAAAATTCTGCAATTGAATTCTTGCATGGGATACATAAATGCACTTCAAGCCGCATACTTTGTGAGTTAGAGACACTGAAACAGGGAAACCACACACAGCTGAAGAAGATTTAATTATACCTGCTGTGAAAGACAGGATGAAGCGAATTTTTGGTGAAAAGCAGGAAAAAAAACTTGATGCCATGCATCTCTCCGATAACACTGTGTTGTGCTGCCTTGACGATATAACTGAAAAAGTTCTTTCTCAGCTTGTGAATCACATTAGAAACAGTGAATATTATTCTCTGCAACTAGATGAGTTCATGGACTTAGCTAGCCTAGTTACTCTTTTGGTTTATGTTCGTTATATGTATGAAGGTACCATGCATGAAGATTTTCTCTTTTGTTGTCCCCTACCTACTCAACCAACAGAATAGGGTTTTTTGGTTTTTTTTTTTTGGTTTTTTTTTTTGTTTTTTTTTTTTTTTTTTTACTGCTTGTTAACTTCATGAGTGAGAATAGAATTGACTGGTCCTGCTGTGAAGGGATTTTTACCGATGGGGAAAGATCGATGACAGGAGAGCACAGTGGAATTGTGGTTTGCAACAGAAGCCAACATCCACAGCACAACATCCACAGAAAGGTCCTTGCTTCCAAAGAAATGCCTGAAGACTTGACGTCATTGTTGTCTGATGCAGTCAAAATGGTTAACTTTGTTAAGGCTTGGACTTTAAATTTAAGAATTTTTGCTACCCTGTGTGATGAAATGGGAAGTGACTATTTGATGCAACTAATGCATACTGAGGTTCACTGGCTGTCGCATGGTAAAGTATTGACACAACTCTTTGAGATGCGCAGCAAGCTTCACATTTTTCTTCACCGACCTCTTTCCCCCCCTTTGCGTTGTCTTCTTGCTTAGAAGATGCTGCCTGGCTTCAGCAATTAGTCTACTTGGAGGACAATTTTTCTTGCCTCAACGAGCTCAGTTTAGGTCTTCAGGGCTTAAGTGCACTATTTTCAAAACACAAGACAAAATTGAATCTACTATTATTTTGGGATAGCTGCTTAAAGAGAAAAGGAGTACTTGTGGCACCTTAGAGACTAACAAATTTATTAGAGCATAAGCTTTCGTGAGCTACAGCTCACTTCATCGGATGCATTAGAAGATGCTTAGAGAGAAATGTGATGGACTGCTTTCCAACACTGCAAGAATTTCTCACAACAAATGACAATATGCAGTTACATGAGAGTATGAAAGCTAATATTATGGTGCACTTGCAACAATTTAGCCAGCAACTTAGAAAATATTTCCCCAGAATGGACAATGCAAATACTTTGATATGTAATCCATTTGAGGTGCCTGTATTTCTCCCAATCTCTCATCTGTCAGTGCATGAGCAGGAGAAACTTTTAGATCTCTGTTCTGACAGTGGGGTTAAATTACAGTTTGCACTCAAACCTTTGGTAGAGTTTTGGGCACAAAGAATGGAAGATTACCCAGACCTGTCCAAATAAGCTGTCAAGTTTCTGATGTCCTTCTCCACAATGTAAGTTTGCTTGTCTGGATTCTCTGCCTTCGCAGCAATCAAGACCAAGTACTCTGTGAAATTAAACACCGAAAATGACTTGGAACTGAAGCTCTCTCCAATTTTCCCTGCCGTGAGTGATTTGTTTAAGAAAAAGTAGGGACATCCATTACATTGATAGGTAAACATTTTATTATGATTATTTTTAATTAACATAGATAGGTATGATACATTAATCACCAAGAATTTAAAAATGCCAATAATATATTTTCGTATTACTCAGGTCAGCTGTAGAAATGTGTGGATAGTGAACTTTTCTTTGCCTCTTTTTCTGTATCTTTTTATCATCAACAAAAATACATGATTGAACATTTTTTAATGCTTAGTCACGATGTAAGAATGGCTATACTGGGTCAGACCAAAGGTCCATCTTGCCCAGTATCCTGTCTTCCGACGGTAGCCAGGTGCCCCAGAGGGAATGAATGGAACAGATAATCATCAAGTGATCCATGCCCTGTCACCCATTCCCAGCTTCTGGAAAACAGAAGCTAGACACACCATTCCTGCCCATCCTGGCTAATAACCATATATGGACCTATCCTCAATGACAGGCTATCAGGGGTTATGTCAGTTCTGAGTGATTGAGACCAGCACAGAGGCTTCATTTATTTTAATTAATTACAACAAAATGACGTTGAAAACTTCCAATTTAATGTTTACAACAAGTAGAAACTTGTTTGAGGGACTATTTTTATCCAAAGCAAAAGTATATATAATTAAATTGTAATAATAATAATTAATTAATTGTATCCATGACAACATGCTTGGGCATTGTGTTGCATCGTGTTATCCCTTACATACATTTTTTCCCCTGATTTCATAGGTATATTATGACCCTATCTCAGATGGGGGTACACAGTAGACTACGTTATTTGGAAAAGGGTACGCAGCCAAAAAGTTTGATAGCCGTTGTTTTAAATCCATTGTCCTGCTCTTGTATAGACAAGTATATTCATATGCAATAAGATTGGTATGAGTTAGGTAGATCATTTAACAATATGCAGGTTTCTTATTTAGATTGTTTGCTTTTCATGACAAAGCTTGTCAACCTCCTTTAAATCACCTTCTACATATACAGTGTAAAACTGATTATGATAATGCTTTTTTCTTTATGTAGGATAATTTTATGAATTATGGGGCATTGTGAAAAATTTTGCATATGAGGCAATATAGATATGCTCTAAAGAGTGTAGTTTTAAGTTTATTTTGGTTTTCATGCATTTTGATTTCAACACATAATACATAGATACCTACAGAAAGCTCTGGGTCCCCTAACAAATATTTCAAAACACAATCCACTACAAAAATATGAATGGTTGATGAGTGGTCCTGTCCTTTCCCAGCACAGAAAACAAGCTGTGGACAAAAAGTAAACATTGCCATGAAATCACAAATTTGAGACAATTTGGACACATACTCTTAATCAAAGGAGCAGATATAATCTTTCTCATCCTTCAGTTGATTCCTTCAGCTACCATCACCACGAGTGAGCTTTAACCATCTTATACTCATCCATGTGCCAATCTCTACCAAACACACCATAGTGCCTATTTTTGGGCCCTTCACTACTGTCATGCAAATAATAATTCCACAAAGGCTTTCATCCACCAAGAAGAACAAGCATATGTTATAGGATGAAGTTCTCCCAGTGCATCCAGAATCTCAGTTAACATCTCTTGTGAAACCATGTGGGAGCTATTTATATGGCCATGGCTTGATGTTATCCTGCTCAGATTGAAAATAGCTAAGAGCGAAGCTGAAGCCTCCTGAACTGAAATAGGCTGTCGGGTCATTCATTTGAGTGCTCTTTGCTTTCCACCATTGGCTCCACTTAGAAATAGATGAGCAGAAATTAATTCAGCAGAAGAACAACAAAAAAAATCTCAATTTGACAAAGATTAAAATGAGTACACATTATTAAAAAAAACAAACTGCATAACACAACAGAAGTAAAAAAAAAAAAAAAAAAAGGTTAAAAATCCTCTTTTGAAAGAGTAAGAATGAGTGACTACTAGGGCTCTTAAGCGATTAAAACAATTAATCGTGCTGTTAAACAATAATAGAATACCATTTATTTAAATGTTTTTTACGTTTGCAAATATTTCTATTTCAATTACAACACAGAATACAAAGTGTATAGTGCTCACTTTATATTTATTTTTTATTACAAATATTTGCACTTTAAAAAACAAAATAAATAGTATTTTTCAGCTCACCTAATACAAGTACTGTAGTGCAGTCTCTTTATCATGAAAGTTGAACTTACAAATGTAGAATTATATACAAAAAAACCCCTGCATTCAAAAATAAAACAAGAGCCTACAAGTCCTATCAGTCCTACTTCTTGTTCAGCTAATCACTCAGAGAAACAAGTTTTTTTTACATATGCAAAAGATAATGCTGCTTGCTTCTTGTTTACAATGTCATCTGAAAGTGAGAACAGACGTTTGCATGGCACTGTTGTGTCCTGTGTCGCAAGATATTTACATACCAGATGCGCTAAAGATTCATATGTCCCTTCATGCTTCAGCCACTATTCCAGAGGACAGGCATCTATGCTGATGCTCAAGAATGGTCTAAAGCAGTGCAGACCAACTCATGTTCATTTTCATCATCTGAGTCAGATGCCACCAGCAGAAGGTTGATTTTCTTTTGTGGTGTTTAGGTTCTGTAGTTTCTGCATCAGTTTGTTGCTCTTTTAAGACTTCTGAAAGCATGGTCCACAGCTCGTCCCTCTCAGATTTTGGAAGGCACTTCAGATTCTTAAATCTTGGGTCGAGTGCTGTAGCTATCTTTAAAAACAGCGAGGAGTCCAGTGGCACCTTAAAGACTAACAGATTTATTTGGGAATAAGCTTTTGTGGGTAAAAAACCCACTTCTTCAGATGCAACTTTGCTGATGCTGCATCTGAAGAAGTGGGTTTTTTATGCCCAAATAAATCTGTTAGTCTTTAAGGTGCCACCGGACTCCTCATTGTTTTTGTGGATAAGACTAACACGGCTACCCCTCTGATACTTGTAGCTATCTTTAGAAATCTCGCATTGGTACCTTCTTTGCATTTTGTCAAATTTGCAATGAAAGTGTTCTTAAAACAACCATGTGCTGGGTCACCATCAGAGACGGCTATACCATGAAATATATGGCAGAATGCAGGTAAAACATTACTGGAGACGTACAGTTCTACCCCCAAGCAGTTCAGTCACAAATTTAATTAACACATTTTTTTTTTTAAATGAGCATCAGCATGGAAGCATATCCCCTGGAACGATGGCCAAAGCATGAAGAGTCGTATGAATCTTTAGCACATCTGGTACATAAATATCTTGCGACACCAGCTATAACAGTGCCATGTGAATGCCTGTTCTCACTTTCAAGTGACATTGTAATTAAGAAGTGGGCAGCATTATTTCTCATAAATGTAAACAACTTGCTTCTCTTAGCGATTGGCTGAACAAGAAATAGGACTGAGTGGACTTGTAGACTCTAAAGTTTTACATTGTTTTGTTTTTGAGTGCAGTTATGTAACAAAAAACCCTACATTTGTAAGTTGCACTTTCATGATCAAGAGATTGCACTACTGTACTTGTATGAGGTGAATTGAAAAATACAATTTCTTTTGTTTATCATTTTTACTGTGCAAATATCTGTAATCAAAAATAATATAAATCGAGCACTGTACACTTTGTATTCTATGTTGTAATTGAAATAGATATATTTGAAAATATAGAAAACCTCCAAAATATTTAATAAATTTCAATTGGTATTCTGTTTAACAGTACGATTAATAGCAATTTTTTTAATCACGATTAATTATTTTGAGTTAATTACGTGAGTTAACTGCAATTAATCGATAGCCCTAGTGACTACATATAACCAAAAGTAAAATTTCACTTGAATACCACTGCATGTTTGAAATACTTTTATAGTAGTAACCACTGTCTAAGAGTTGGAACAGCAGCTCTTCAAAATCTTCCACCTGTACAGAAAAAAGCAAAGTAACCATTCAGTGTCACATAATGGTAAATTCAAAGCAGTTAAACAACTCTATAAACATCTCTTAATTTGTACACAGAACCCTATATTTTAGTCTTTACCATACACTGGTGTTTCTACACTCAATACGGTGATCATAACTGAGTGCTGCTCCACTAAATACAAATTTAGTAACTGGGATGGAAAAAAGCAGCTGGCCAGCACCAATTTTCTCCTACCTCCAGAATGTGACGGGGCCAGAGCCTCCGGCTTTGCGTCTCCTTCAGCTCCACTGTAACACAGCATGCATGTTGATATGTCTCTACTTGGTGTCTGGAACTAAACCATTTTGGCTAGGCTTTGGAAGATTTCAGCGCATCTTTGTGATGCATGGATTACTCAACCATTGGTTACTACACTACAGCTAAATTGGAGGGCCCCCACACACATCTGAACAGAAAATATTATCACATGAAATTGTAAATTTCCTTGGAGTATAAACACCATCAAGTATAATTCCATTATTTAAAATTGTCATTATTTCTTAAGGCAAACATTGCTTGTAATATTTGACTGATTTACTTAACGTTCTTTCTAATGTTTTCCTTAACAGTTTTAGATATTTGAGATTTTAATAAATGAATGTTGAATTAATGTAAAATATGACCCAAGAATATACTACAGTTTCTGGAAGTATTGTAATGATGTCATGATATTTTCCTAGCCTTCTGTAGGATTATTTCCTTTGTAAATAAACTTGGTGTTCTATAATGCTAATGCAGATGTTTTATACAGTTTACTTACACATTTTTGCTAACATTTTAAAATGAAGTTGATAAAATTATAAAACTAGTGTTCATTTTAAAGCCAAAATAACTGTAGAGAATACTATTTTCTGTTTATTCTGAACATTTTTCTTAGAAGACCCTGTCAAAGATTTGAAAAGCTAGTTTCACTTAAAAATCAGTTTTTCAAGGCAATATATTTAAATTTCTCACTGGGGCCTGAAGGCATGACTGCAGCTTTCTGTACTGCTAGCTGAGAGATGCAGGTTTATAGATTTACTTACCTGTAATTTCCCAAAATGTGTATTGGGGAAGGTGATGCGGTTCTTTAGGTCTAAGGAAATGTAGTCAAACAGTTTTGTTGGAGCCTGCCATAAAGAGAACCCCTCACTCAGGATTCAAAACAGAAAGTAAATATGCTGCTGATACCGTGATTCAGAAGTAGTTTGGGAAACTGATTTAACTGGGCACTATTTTGGAGTTATTAAAGTAACTGCACAAGATTAGATTAACCATTTTTCAAAAGTTGGATATTTGTTTGTATTTTTAATGGCAGTAATTACAAGTTAAAAATTTTACTTGGAAAACAGGGAAACAGTGATATGTGATAGATTATTGAATTCGTATTACCTCTCTTAATTAGACTGTTTAACCAATCTGCCACTGCTAAGGCACTGATCAGGTAATGGTAAGTGAAGAGAGAGTGATTATTGCTTGGTTTTAAGAAACCATTAATTCCTTATTTTAGCCCTCCCATTGGTAAACAATTGTGATAGTTTGTTGTTGTCTAATATTTTAGGGTGAGTGTCCCTGAATTATAATGATTATAATTGATTATAAATGATTATAATTTTATATATTATAAAAATAATTATAATTTTACAGTAAGATTGCAAACCGTATAACAATAAGATGTCTCTCTCAATTGGCTATTCCAGGACATTGGAGTCACATACAGTATCTTAATATCTGGTTTTATTTGCTGGTTCAAAGGTTATAAAGTTACAGGTTATAAAGAGAATTTTTCCTCTTCAGCTAAACAGTGCAACAGGAAACAACTTTAAAAAAAACCTGTGAACCCAGATATAACTGTTGACATGTGAATTGCAGATAGAAATGAATTGTGCATGCTTTGGCTCTGTTGTAGTGAGTGTGCACTGATTTCTTGTGTCCTGGTTAGAAGTTAGTTTTCTGCCTGTTGCATTGATTAGCTGAAGAAATATATTAGAGGCGCTCTCCTGTTCACATTTCAGATGTGCAAAAATAAAGCAATATTTATGGTCAACTAGCTTTAAATAAATAAAGGAAGTCATATTTCACTTATTTTAAAAATACATTCTGAAATTTATACTTCACTCTGCTATAAAAATGTAAGCATCAGATTTAAATTAATCTTTCAATTTTATGTCCTCCTCATACTTTCATTATTCATCTCTCCATTAATGATTAGATAGCAGTCATTAAACTGTTGGCAAAGATATTCCAAAACTGATTTCTCAATTTTGTTCAATATGCCTTTAAACTCATTGATCCAGATGAACCTCTCAAAGTTCAAAAAAATATATTCAGAGTTACACTTCGACGGAAAGGTGGAACTAGCAGTAGTCTCATCAAGATTATTCTCATTGGTACTTTGTATTGGATCCTTTCTTTCCCAGCACCAGTTGGTTCACTTCCATAGGAGACACAAATGTCATCTTTAGCAATTAAAAGCTGAGTTCCGAGTTTGCTCTCACTTCGGGCTCCTGCATAAAAGGATGAAGTGGTGTTGTCTTATTACTTTATTAAGCCCCTTTAAAACATATTTCCTGAAAATATCAGGGACAAATTGTGCCATTTTCTTTTGACCTGAAAAAGAAGTAAACTGTTGTTCGGGCTCCTGCATAAAAGGATGAAGTGGTGTTGTCTTATTACTTTATTAAGCCCCTTTAAAACATATTTCCTGAAAATATCAGGGACAAATTCTGCCATTTTCTTTTGACCTGAAAAAGAAGTAAACTGTTGTTGCAAAAGCAGATAAAAGTAAGCTGTTCCAGATGTTCAGGAGCAGTACAGAAAAAGGTTCTCAAAGCATCAGTGGGGCAGTAATGTGTAGGAGCATAAAGTAAGCCCTTGCTAAGCAAGGAGAAGTAGCTGGGCAAAGAAGACAAAGAGAAACAAAACAGGAAATCCTGGCATCTTTGACAAGCATGGCAGAACTCCCATTGACTTTAATAGGGCCAGGATGTTCATCCACATTCAGATTCCAATCTCAGGCTATTGTAAAGTATAGAGGTAGAGTAACACCACTGAACTTCAGCAGCTTAACTGGAGTTACTCTGCATTTGCACCAATGTAAATGAGATCAGAATGTGACCCAAGTCTGTTTTAAGGGTCTGTGTTTACTGAGTTTCATATTGGTGGTGTTGTTACAGTATAATGTTTCTTGGATGTAATTTATTCATAAACTACATGAAGAATTAAATGCATTTGAAACAAATCAGTTGAAAAACATACCACTGTATAATCAATGTAGTCTTAAAATAATTCAGTTTCACTCTCACAAGCTTTCTCTCGCTCATCACTCACTATTCAGTGGTATTTATATGGCATTATCACCACAGTTTCCAGCTGCTATCTTGATTTCCATTCAGATGTATAGTATCTTAGATGTTTGATTAATCTAACAGTGATTAAGGAAAGATGTTATATCCATTGTTTTTAGAGTAACTAGTAAATATAGATCTACCCCTCCTTGAAATAAAGATCATTAGTACTAGTGAGGTAGCAGCTTCATAGTATAATTCTTGAAGCTATGATTAACAGAATTCATATGTACTATTTATAGAGTTTGCATTTACTTTGCAAGAATAATATGCAAAAGAATGTTTATTTATGTATTTTATTGAATTTACTGAAATTCCTCTTGAAAATAAGAGGCATAACACAAACTGAACGTGGGAAAGTGAAGACAAGAACTGAAAGTTTTGCTATATCTAATAGACCTGCTAATATTCCTTAGTCCTAATCTACAACAACTTTATTGGGGCTTTTCTGGCTAGAGTGCACACTGTACCAAGTTTGAAGTAATATGTCTTTGGTGAACACTTGTGATTTTGATAGTGCTTGGGGTGTGCTATAGACCTCCGGGATCTAATTTGGTTATGGATAGAGCCCTTTTTGATGTCTTTAATAAAGTAAATACTAATGGAAACTGCGTGATCATGGGAGACTTTAACTTCCCAGATATAGACTGGAGGACCAGTGCTAGTAATAATAATAGGGCTCAGATTTTCCTAGATGCGATAGCTGATGGATTCCTTCAACAAGTAGTTGCTGAACCGACTAGAGGGGATGCCATTTTAGATTTAATTTTGGTGAGTAGCGAGGACCTCATAGAAGAAATGGTTGTAGGGGACAATCTTGGCTCAAGTAATCATGAGCTAATTCAGTTCAAACTAAATGGAAGGATTAACAAAAATAAATCTGCAACTAGGGTTTTTGATTTCAAAAGGGCTGACTTTCAAAAATTAAGGCAATTGGTTAGGGAAGTGGATTGGACTGAAGAACTTATGGATCTAAAGGCAGTTGAGGCCTGGGATTACTTTAAATCAAAACTGCAGAAGCTATCGGAAGCCTGTATCCCAAGAAAGGGGAAAAAATTCATAGGAAGGAGTTGTAGACCAAGCTGGATGAGCAAGCATCTTAGAGAGGTGATTATGAAGAAGCAGAAAGCATACAGGGAGTGGAAGATGGGAGGGATCAGCAAGGAAACCTACCTAATTGAGGTCAGAAGATGTAGGGATAAAGTCAGAGAGGCTAAAAGTCGAGTAGAGTTGGACCTTGCAAAGGGAATTAAAACCAATAGTAAAAGGTTCTATAGCCATATAAATAAGAAGAAAACTAAGAAGGAAGAAGTGGGGCCGCTTAACACTGAGGATGGAGCGGAGGTTAAAGATAATCTAGGCATGGCCCAATATCTAAACAAATACTTTGCCTCAGTCTTTAATAAGGCTAAAGAGGATCTTGGGGATAATGGTAGCATGACAAATGGGAAGGAGGATATAGAGGTAGATATTACCATATCAGAGGTAGAAGCGAAACTGAAACAGCTTAATGGGACTAAATCGGGGGGCCCAGATAATCTTCATCCAAGAATATTAAAGGAATTGGCACCTGAAATTGCAAGCCCATTAGCAAGAATTTTTAATGAATCTGTAAACTCAGGAATAGTACCGAATGATTGGAGAATTGCTAATATAGTTCCTATTTTTAAGAAAGGAAAAAAAAGTGATCCAGGTAACTACAGGCCAGTTAGTTTGACATCTGTAGTATGCAAGGTCCTGGAAAAAATTTTGAAGGAGAAATTAGTTAAGGACATTGAAGTCAATGGTAAATGGGACAAAATACAACATGGTTTTACAAAAGGTAGATCGTGCCAAACCAACCTAATCTCCTTTTTTGAAAAAGTAACAGATTTTTTAGATAAAGGAAATGCAGTGGATCTAATTTACCTAGATTTCAGTAAGGCATTTGATACCGTGCCACATGGGGAATTATTAGTTAAATTGGAGAAGATGGGGATCAATATGAACATCAGAAGGTGGATAAGGAATTGGTTAAAGGGGAGACTGCAACGGGTCCTACTGAAAGGCGAACTGTCAGGTTGGAGGGAGGTTACCAGTGGAGTTCCTCAGGGATCGGTTTTGGGACCAATCTTATTTAATCTTTTTGTTACTGACCTTGGCACAAAAAGTGGGAGTGTGCTAATAAAGTTTGCAGATGATACAAAGCTGGGAGGTATTGCCAATTCGGAGAAGGATCGGGATATTATACAGGAGGATCTGGATGACCTTGTAAACTGGAGTAATAGTAATAGGATGAAATTTAATAGTGAGAAGTGTAAGGTTATGCATTTAGGGATTAATAACAAGAATTTTAGTTATAAGCTGGGGACGCATCAATTAGAAGTAACGGAAGAGGAGAAGGACCTTGGAGTATTGGTTGATCATAGGATGACTATGAGCTGCCAATGTGATATGGCTGTGAAAAAAGCTAATGCGGTTTTGGGATGCATCAGGAGAGGCATTTCCAGTAGGGATAAGGAGGTTTTAGTACCGTTATACAAGGCACTGGTGAGACCTCACCTAGAATACTGTGTGCAGTTCTGGTCTCCCATGTTTAAAAAGGATGAATTCAAACTGGAGCAGGTACAGAGAAGGGCTACTAGGATGATCCGAGGAATGGAAAACTTGTCTTATGAAAGGAGACTTAAGGAGCTTGGCTTGTTTAGCCTAACTAAAAGAAGGTTGAGGGGAGATATGATTGCTCTCTATAAATATATCAGAGGGATAAATATAGGAGAGGGAGAGGAATTATTTCAGCTCAGCACCAATGTGGACACAAGAACAAATGGGTATAAACTGGCCACCAGGAAGTTTAGACTTGAAATCAGACGAAGGTTTTTAACCATCAGAGGAGTGAAGTTTTGGAATAACCTTCCAAGGGAAGCAGTGGGGGCAAAAGATCTATCTGGTTTTAAGATTCTACTCGATAAGTTTATGGAGGAGATGGTATGATGGGATAATGGGATTTTGGTAAGTAACTGATCTTTAAATATTCAGGGTAAATAGGCCAAATCCCCTGAGATGGGATATTAGATGGATGGGATCTGAGTTACTATAGAAAATTCTTTCCTGGGTATCTGGCTGGTGAATCTTGCCCATATGCTCAGGGTTTAGCTGATTGCCATCTTTGGGGTCGGGAAGGAATTTTCCTCCAGGGCAGATTGGAGAGGCCCTGGAGGTTTTTCGCCTTCCTCTGTAGCATGGGGCATGGTTGACTGGAGGGAGGCTTCTCTGCTCCTTGAAGTTTTGAACCATGATTTGAGGACTTCAATAGCTCAGACATGGGTGAGGTTTTTCATAGGAGTGGTGGGTGACATTCTGTGGCCTGCGCTGTGCAGGAGGTCGGACTAGATGATCAGAGTGGTCCCTTCTGACCTTAGTATCTATGAATCTATGATTTTAGCAGATTTGCCCCTGCTCTAAAGAGAGAGTCTAATGCAATAAAATACTATTTCAACTAGCAGATTTTTATTTCCTTCTTTATGAAGTTCTTGGGACCACTGATTTCAACTGTATGTCCAATGTAATCCTTTCCTGCAATGGAACCCTAAGCAGTTCAGAAGACAATATCATAATATATAATTGCAGGCTAAATTATCCTCACTGCTTATGCTATGTGAATGTGACACAGTTTACAGGTATGCAGTATTTACTCTGCTAATCCAGGAGTTCCTTCCTTGTAATGATGTAGTTTCACCCATTCATCCCCTAAAAAGTCAACACATTCCCATTACTTTTCAATACTTGTTCATAGTTTTCCATCTCCAGTAGAAGTAGGTGGAGCCATCCCCAAATAAGCTGTGACTGTCAGTTTCTGTGAATATCTTGTCCCTTTGTGCAAGCATTTCAAAAGTTGTATAAAGAGCTCGAAGAATGAGATGAGCATTCACAAGTTTCTACCCCTTCCTCTGTTATGTGTGCAGTTGCTTGGCTGAGGACTGTTTAACTTACATCCTCCATACAAGATCAAGAATTATCAAAATGGTATTGCAAAATATCTGTGATTGAGTTATGGTGATAAGAATAATATACATTTAGAAAATGTGCTTTGGCAGCTCATTAAAATGAAGCTAATTCTCAGTTAATGGAATTTTGTTATTAAATTTTATTTATTTTAATTTATAACTTGCAAACCTATTTGTATGCATAAACTGAGTGCAAGTTCAGCGCAAATGGGCTTTGTATCCATGTTACAGGGTTCTCTCACCACTAGGGGCATCTCCTCCTGGCCACTAGGGGGATCATCTGTTTCAGAGTTCGATGCCCCCTTGTTGCTCTCTGAATGCCCTACCATGCCCCCCCCCCAACTCAGGGTTCTGTGGCTTGGACCTGTGGCCAAGTCACTATAGTCCTCCTCTTCCAGGGTATCGAAGTCTTTCTATTGCCATTTCCCCAATGGCTGGTAGGGGAACCTGGCCCTACCATCTTCTCTTGGTTCCAGCCCAGGGATCCTCTAATCAGCAGCCAGGTGCTGCACCATCCTAACTTTGCTGCCTTTTCCCTGAGCCTTTCCTACATCTTCTGGCTTCGCTGCATGTGGGTTTGTCAGCCCAAACCCCCTTCTCCCAGGGCATAATTGAAGATTAAAATTCCATAGGTCCAAACACACCTCCTTCTCCCTAGGTAGTGACTGCAGACCACATCCCTGAAGCCCCTTTCTGTTGCCAGCTTCCTGGCTTTATCTTAGCCCAGGCTGTTACTTCTCAGCCTGGCTCCATCATCATTCAGGGGATTACTTAGGCCTGCTAATTCCCCTCAGCTGTGTCCTATCTGATTAATTGGCCCCTTCTCAGCCTCATTAACCCCTTCCAGGCAGGTGTGGGGGTGAACAACCTGTCATACCATTTCATTCTATCATTCACATGTACAAGTATTAGTACACTTCACATGCAAATAACTGTGTGAAGTTTCACATTGAAAAGAAACTTGTGTCCCCTTAGATAATTTGGCCCCTTTAAGTGTATAGTATCTGAAATATTAAACTTCTATTTGTTTGATACCATGTAACTCAAAAACTGTCAGATTTTTTTCCCAGAGTTTATCAGAAAACATTTGCTTTCAAGCTGAGACCTCATATGCCAAGTTTCAGTTGGAGTGTGCTTGTAAAAAAAAATGCTTATGGTGGAACTGCCTGCACAATCTTAACTACACTGTAGTGTCACAAATGTGATACTGTAATGAACTACAGATGGGGGTTTTTTCTGCCACCCTGTTAGAATAATAATCCTAGCTCAGAAAATGATTGGTTGATTGGCAAATACATTTATTTGGTATTTATTGCCATTTTGAATTTCTGCAGTATTGCATGATGGGTTAGATGAAGTAAGTGAGGTTTTCTATTTAGAATAAATCATATACTTCAGGTTACCTTTCCTTTTCTTCTATTTATGTTTTTCTGTCCCCTATAGAAAAGGACAGTCTGAAATCCAGTCTGGTCTGAAAGAACTGTTTGCCCCTTAAAATTATTTTCTTGTGCCTCAACTGCTCTGATAATATATATTTTTTTATTGAGCACCTAAGAAAGTGTGTGAAATCTTCAGTGCGTTTCCTGTTGCCTCTAGGGAACTATAATGTTTAAGAATAAAAGGAAATATAAGAGTTACAGCTGCATATTGTTCAAATTATTTTTAAGAGAAGGTTCATGAAGCATCTACTGGTAAAGTGATTTTAGGTTTGCATTTTTAAGTGCAGAACCCATTGGTATCCATAGTCACTATGCTACAAACATTCTACTGCTAGAGAAAGAAGGAAAATAGTTCCCTTGATGTACTGTTACTATAGGGGGAAGAGATCTGTGGCAATTCACTGAGGAATACTACAGTAAGAAATTCCAAAATAACACTTCAGCAGATGATATGAGATATTTACAGATACAGAAGCTACACTGTACTAGGCAACTTCCAGGCATTTATCAAAGTGTTGGCTGCTCCCATTTTAAGACAGATGAAAAAATAATATATGGTTGTACAAAATTATCTCAATAAATTAATGTAAAAACCCCCACCATAGTACAGACTGGTTCATGTCAACTCTTGTTTCTACTAGTAATACCACTATATTAGGAAAACTGATGTCATTAATGAAGCTGTGAATATATTCCAATTTACTCAAAATGACCCAGCATTCATTTTGTCTAGGTCATTGGTTTCCAACCTTTTCCATATTATGATCCTATGCTAACAAGAAAAATACGTTTTCTTATAAGTTTCCTCCCATGTAGCCATAAATAAAAGAAGACTGGTTGCAACACCTAGGATAAGAACCTGTCATTTAGATAATTAAGTACAGCTAATTGTCTTGTAAATTATGGATTTCTTTTGACAAATAATTAGCAGAATGTCATAAGAAAAGTAGGCCTACATAGCTCTTATAGAGAGACGTACTATGTTGAGGTGCTCAGATATTACAGTTACAGCCATGATATACTAGTCTAGATATAATCATGATGTAGCAATCTAGAAGTCAAGGGGTTGTATTGCCACATAGCCTTACCATATTATAGTTTATGGTTAACGTAAATAAAAATAATACATTTCCTTTTCTATAGTGAAATTAAATATGTATCCCATTCTTCTTCCTCTAACTTTCTAGTTTTATACTCTTATTTATTGTCTTGTCCCAGCTGGGAACCACTATATCTTACAGGGTAATATATATATCCTAGCTGGGTTTGTATTTTTGTTAACACAAATATATATATATTTGTTAATAAATATATATATACCTGTTAACGATAATACAAACCCAGGATACTACAGGATACCCAGCCCAGGATACTACAGACTCCATCCATTATTTTCTTCTAATTTTAACTCCTTGTTCTTCTCAAGTTTTGGTGACCTTACTGTTACCACTAATGCATTTCACATTATTAGTGTTACATCAACAAATCTCATCTTTAGGATTAAACACCATTAATGAGAGCTTAACCCATTCTCTGCTTCAGTTCATGTTTCATTATATCAGCATTGATCTCACTGCTCGTGCCCAACATCTCTTTGCTCAAGGCTTGTATTATCAAAACAGTATCCATTACGTATTTCTATGCCTTCATTCAGTTGGGATTCTCAGCACCATAGCAAAATCCCTGATTGGGTACTAGATTTTTCTATTTCCTTATAACCTTTAAAATCTAATGAAGTGGCTCCATGTTTCTGAGCAAGAATTCATGGTTTTACTGACATTAGTATTGAGAATCATTTTGATTACCTTTTGTATGTGTGTTGGTGAGTGTACTACTCCTGGGGGAATTCTGCGCCACTGCATGTGTGCAGAATTCATTTCCCCCACAGATTTCTTTGCTTCCACACAGAAAAATGAGTTTCTGACGGGGAAACAAAGGGAAGCTGCAAGCGCAGTCATGCACAAATCCCTAGCTGCAAAGGTACATTGTTTCAGGCACCCAGAGCAGCTGGTGGAGAGGTAAATCACCTCGGACTTAGGGATACCCCTTACCCTGAGCAGGATCAGCTGCTAGTCCCAGTTGGGCTGGAGGCAGGAGGGGATGGGACCTCCTCTTCCCCTACAAGGAGTGGCTGGGGCTCTGTCAGACTCACCCCGAGAAACCTCCCCCAGCTGCGGGAAGCTCAACATCCTCCCCTGCTTCCTGCCCCCATCACTTTTCAGCTGTGGAGGGAGGGGTCATTGTATGGGGAGCTGCTCCCCCATCCGCCCAACTCCCGTGCATCTGGATCTCCCATACTCAGACACGCCCACCAAGCCGCACCCCTTATACCCAGGACCTCCTATTCCTCCATACCCGAACCCCACCCCAATGAACCTCGGCCTCTGCATCTGGAGCCCCCTTGCATTCACACCCCCTGCCTCTGGACACCCACCCCTGCACCCAGATCACCCTTCAGTGATCTCCCTGTACTCAAACCCCACCCTGACGAGCCCCACAGTCCTGCACAACCCTGAGCCCTAACATCCAGACCCCCATGCCACTGACCCCCAACTAGCTGCACCCAGACCCCCACCCCACCAAGCCCCGTTTCCCCGGCACCCAGACCACCTGCTGAGACCTCCACATCCAGACGCCTCTGCTGAACCCCAAACACTTTCACTTGGAAGCCCCTGCAGAGTCCCATTGCCCCTCCACCTGGAACCCCCCCCCACATCCAGGTCCCCCACACCTAGACCTGGTACACTGGGTTGCCTGCACCCAGATTGTCCCACACCTGGGTCCCCCCCCAGTGAACCCCACCACACTTGGATCCTACCTGGTTGAGCCTTCCTGTCCCACACCTGGCGCAGGGCTCCAGGGTGTTTCTGGGGCAGGCTCAGACCTGGTGCTGTGTCAAGGTCAGGTTCAGCCTTACCACTGAGTCCATGTCCCAGGGGGTGGGGGTTGGGGAGTTTCCAGTGGCCTGTGCTCCCCACTGCTATGCTGGAGTCTCTGCATTTATTTATTGACAAATGAAACTCACAGAATTTTAAAATATTGTGCACAAAACTTTTAATTTTTGGTGCAGAATTTTTAATATTTTGGTGCAGAATGCCCTCAAGAGTAGTGTGCAGTCTTTGACCATTTGGGAAGGCCAAGCATATTTTGCCTGCAGGAGTACAAGAAAACTCAATGTGAACTCATTATGGGCAAGCTGAATCCTATCCCCTTTACAGCTACCAGAACTTCCATTCATGGAATCAGAATTTCTTCATTTGCTTTGTTTTAGAGTAGAATATCATCCAGAACTAACTGGGGGGGGGGTGATCTGGGTGCAGGGGTGGGTGTCCGGAGGCAGGGGGTGTGGGTGCAAGGCGGCTCCTTTATAAACTTATAAAGCTCAGTTCCTTATTAGTCAGAGATTGATAGGGCTGTGATGGAGTTGCCATTTTGCAGTTCCTGAGTAATGAGAAAAATGGGAACTCCAGTTTGTCATGCTCCTTCCATTTCGAGTCTTGGCCTCTTTAATAAGGCAGTAATATATGCTGCCTTCCTAAACTTCTTTCCCCCTAAGAGTCCCCCAATAAACAAGTGATCACTCTCCTTACAGCGTGTATGATAAAACCCATTGTTTCATGTTCTCTGTGTGTTTATATAAATCTCCGCTCTGTATTTTCCACCTAATGCATCCGATGAAGTGAGCTGTAGCTCACGAAAGTTTATGCTCAAATAAATTTGTTACTCTCTAAGGTGCCACAAGTACTCCTTTTCTTTTTGCCAATAAACACTATATGGTCTCTCTTCACTTGGGAAGACACCAGATGTCAGTAATTTGGCACAGCCTCAATCCCTGGAACCTCTCCCTTTACAGATGAGACTAGAAACTGTCATGGACTAGAAGAGGGCCACAGTTTTTTGATTCTCTTCTTTAAGAGGGTTCTAAAGGCCTTGAGCCTAGTTAAATAAACAAAAAATGAAAACGCGACTCCTGACCCCATTGACACAATTTTTAATTTTTTTAAAAGTATGTACATTCCGTGCTTTGACCCAGAAAGAATTGAACAACTGGAAATTCTCCTTGCCCTACAAGAGAAATTAACTAAAACAATCTCTCTTTTTAAACAGGTTTTGTGTTTTTCTTCTTGCCCTGGAAACAAACAAACTGGAAGGTCTCCTTTTTGTTATACAAGGGAAAGCAGATTAAACTACAGTCTTTTTAAAGGTTTCAGAGTAGTAGCCGTGTTAGTCTGTATTCACAAAAAGAAAAGGAGTACTTGTGGCACCTTAAACAATCTCAAAACTCAGGCACTGTCTGGCAACTTGGCTGTTGATCCAATCACAGCAGTACTAGTATCTTCCTTTTAACTTCTCCGGATTGAGTTTTGGACTCTAATGAGCGCCAGTTACTTCTGAACTCAGCCAATGTTTGCCTCCCCATCTTTGTGCTGCCCAGCTGGCTAGGTCCATGGCCATCCCGGACACATGAGCAGTTAACAGACTTCATCACGAGGGCCTGTTCCAACAATCTAAAACTCTTAGATCACTTGTTTAATCCTATGAGTCCAAGGATGAATGGGCTTGCTCAGATAGAAGCTATTCAGATCTATTTATGAGATATATTGGTAATGGATCCAAAGTTCTGAGGTTCTTTGTTTATGCAGAAGGTGTCCATAGGACCAACAGTGGCAGTAAAGAGGTCTATCATTTATTTCTTTGATGGGACAAAAAGAAAAGGAGTACTTGTGGCACCTTAGAGACTAACAAATTTATTTCAGCATAAGCTTTCGTGAGCTATAGCTCACTTCATCGGATGCTCACGAAAGCTTATGCTCAAATAAATGTGTTAGTCTCTAAGGTGCCACAAATACTGCTTTTCTTTTTGCAAATACAGACTAATACGGCTGCTACTCTGAAACCTGTCATTTGATGGGACAAAGCCTGTTAAATTCTCAAGATGGTTTATAGCTTTTGGTGGAAAGATAAAGGCCTGTCCATTTAAGTCCAGAGGGGATTTAAATGGGTAGCATGTCTGAATACTTAATTCTATGTGCCCACTGAAATTCCTACACCAGAAGTACTTAAACTCTTTCTACTGTGGAAAGGAGGGGTTACCAGTTTATGCAGCATCTACTTGTCATATATCAGTTGTGCAGATCCTCAAAGCTCCTACCCAGGTCTTGATTAATAGCTTTATGTAATATTATTCTCTTGCTACTTAGTCCAGATTAGACTGGATTCTCCATTGAAGGAGAGCTGTGTTTCATTCATTTTTGAATTAGCTATACTCTGGAATCTTCTTTCAGAGAGTTGTCACTGTATTTAGTCTCTCTCAATGGGTACTTGCAGAGGCAGTACCTGAAGGATAAAAAGAGGCCATTTACCAGAGTAACTTGCTTTATTATTCAAATACAAAAGTCTTATTCTTCTTTGTAGTACTACTGTGACATGTTTGCTCACAATTGGTGGTATAGTACTGTACATGTACAGTCAGGCCATGATACACTGATTTAGCTATTATAGGGGAAGTGACAGTGACACCTGTATTTAAGTTGCCTATCACTTTCCATTATATAAAAAAAGTTATTTTTAAGAGCTCTGAAATTTCAGTGGTTTTCAGCAAGACATTGACATTTGGCATGGTGATCATCTTGGGTCAGAGATGTGCTTTTTGCTGACACCCTGAAAATTCATTCAGATTTGGTCAAGTTATAAACTGTTGAAAATCTGCTAAATATGAGGCTGCATATCATGCTCCCTCATTTTAGCAACATCAAATGATGTATAGTAGAAAGGTTATAGCTGTGTCTAAATAGATGTGTCTAAAACATGAATGTGAGCATGAGAAAGGTTCATAATAGCTTATAAAGAAATGATCCTTATGTTAAGAGCTACAATTTAGGGGAGAGAGGGCTGTTCTGTTCATCAGGGTAATAATAGCCATCTGTTACCATGTTTTCACAGAGACAAATCAGAAATAATCCAAAAGAGAGCTGACACATAACATGTATGCTGCAGCTGCCCATACATTTGCTAGTCCTACTGAATAAGTGGTGTTTCTTCTTTAGCCAACTTCCCAACCCCACATCCCTGTACCCTCAATATACATACAATATACATACAATACACACCCTCAAGTCAATATACATAGTTTTGTTCAAATGGAATAGAAAAACTAGGAAGCAGTTACTGAAAAAATATTTTGTATTTCAAAATTGTATATCATACATGTTAAATATTAACATTTTAGCAATTTTTGGTAAAAACTTGTTATATCTCAGTTTGTCACATATGCAATAAACTGCCTTTGTTTCTAAAATAAGATCCAAATTTTCCTGTAATGAAGGTATGGGTCTTAAATGATTTAGCTCCAATCTGAACATTAGAAGGCAGAACTAGGCCCTGAGTTTTTACATGAATGATGAGAGCATGATGAGAACTATTCTTAACAGCTTGATTGCGTATTCTTTACTTTGGGATCTGATTCTGATCTCACACTTTTTTTTTTTTTACAGCAGTGTAACTCCTTTCACTTCAGTGAAGTTGCACCTGATTTACAACAAAAAGCAGCAGAACCTTTTGTGTTTAGCCAGTGTGTTGAATGAATTTGTGTATTTTGCTGTTGTCTTCTTTCATTTCATCCCTGGTTTGCAGATATTCAGATGCATATATAGATGGCCAGACATACTTTGATTTTCACTTACCCCTAAAATTGTTTGTTAGAACATGTGCTTGAAAGTTATGCCACCACAATTTATATATTTTTATGTTAAACAGGTCAAAACATTACATTTATATTATTTGCATATTGTTTTTACTACTAGTACAATAGATACTTAATTACAGTACATAACATACAAGTATTGACCAGTAAACTATGAAATATTTCCTAAAAGCAAAAGCTGTTACTTGGAAGGCAAATAGCATTAAAACATAATTAAATATTTAGGATTCTTTGTGTGTGTTTGCAGGAACATGTGCATATGAGTGATCTGTGGAGAAACTGTATTTTAAAATGCCCAAGTTGAAGGGAAAAGCTGGTTTTAACATTTGTACTGGGGAAAATACTGTGGTTGTTACAAAAGGTATTTGAATATCGGCCTATACAACTAACCTTTTCAATTGTACTTATGAGTTTTAAAACAAAAAGAAAACTTTAGTAAAGTAACCATAGAACTCTACAAATGTATGTTCATTTTTCTTCAAGTTTCTGTCTACTGTCTATAACATAACTTTCCCTAGTGAATATTTTTGCCTTTAGGTAGTCTGTGTAATGTTAAATACAGGTTTATGGTTTTTGTTTGTTGTTCTATAGGATTTTCAAACAATAGGAGAGAGTTGAGACAAAATATATTTGACACTTTGCTAACATTTCAGCATTACATAAAAATGAAGTTTATAACAGACATATTGGGCCTGATCCTACTCCCACTGAAGTCAGTTAGGGTTTTGTCAATGATTTTGATGGGGTCATGACTGGGCCTATATTGGTCTTCCCACTCTCCTTAGGAACTAAGTATTCTTTCTGCCAAAACCCATCCCATTTGGTTGTATTTTTTTTCTGAGATAAAGTAACATGTAAAATATTTGTCTTAAAACTATTAGTGGCTGTAATTACATCTTTTAAAAAAGCCTCTCAAATAAGCCTTAAATAGTGAGACTTGCAGACAGATATCTCAATGGGTAGATGATAAAAAGTTGTTGACTTACTGTAGCTACTGTAATGCAAAATATAAGTGTTCATAGTCACTTAAACTTTGATGTAGATTGATATGTCTGCTCTCCCTTTCTGGTTCAGTGATTCCAGATAAAATGCAGGACACTTTGTCCCTCAGATAAGCCAATCTTACTGGCTTGTCATATATGTTATAAAACTGACAAAAAGTGTGCATGTTTAATTTTTATGCTGTGTAACTTCAGTCTCTAACCCCTGCTTCAGCTCTCATTCTTCACTTTGGGATATAACTGAAAATGATTGTGGTGCCCTGGGATAGCTAATTGGTAAAGCCTGTTTGGAATGTGGCTAAGTGAGCCATTTTGGCAGTAAGCAGAGTAGCAAAGCACACTTTTTCCCTCACTTGTCTCTCAGGCTAAAATTAAACAGAGTTAGATATTTTCACGTTTAGTGATTTACAGTGGATCTGTTCTGAGTCAAGCCATCATAAAGAGCTAATTGCCTGCACACTCTTGTACAAAATAACTCTTTATTTGTGTGTAATATGTAGGTCTGTGTCTAGTACAGTATATTGGGGGTCAAATAATCTAATGATGATAAATGAAAAACAAGACTTTTTTTCAGTCCTCTTCCCCTTTGAAATAATAGGATATTCAATTTATGATGCTAAGTTAACCTGCATCAGCACCTGTTTAGCTGCATAGACTTTAAGACTCCTCAAAGTCATGAGGTCGTTGTTGAATATTTATGATGCAGTTTACGTAGCATGCTGGTGTAATTTTTCTTAAGCTACTTAGTTACTAAAAAATAAACAAAACTTGTCATTACAGAACATTTTCATTTGTTTTGTCATCCCTCCCACAACAAAAATCCCAAATTTATTATAACTAAAAAAGGTGTTGCTGTTTTTTTTTTTCAAAAAGGTGCTACTATTCTTTTTTCCAGAAAAATATTTAAAAACTTGAGATGAAGTGTGTCATTTCTGAAGTTTTGCATTGGAAACAATTTAAATATGCATGTTTTTAATTGAAAGAAGATTTCAGGAAGTGTTCCAACAGTAGAGTGTTCTTGCTTTTCTTCCAGAGATTAAATATGTTGAGCACCATCTCTATCAGTCCTGTTCACAAAGTCTCAAGACTGCTTCTTATCGCAGATCATCCACAAAATTAGCTATATCACTGCTGTCATGTGCTCGCTGTTAGTTAGAATAATAATTCCACTTACAGTTGAAATACTCCCACCCATTTTAAGCAATGGACTCATTTTGACAAAAAGATGGGAGGGACACAGACACTCAGAGTACCAGGAGCCCTTCCCTTCCAGGAAGACCCCTGCAACAGAAGTCCACATCTACAGCTCCACAACTCAGGCTCCACACACCTCTCCTCCCCAAACAATTTGCTTCCTGAAATCTCCAATCTTTCCTCCCAAAGCACACCTCCACCAATCATCCCTCTTTCACTTTCCATCCACCAAACCCCTTTATTAACCTATACTCTCTTCTCCAAACTCCTCCTCCTCTCCCACCAAACACCTTTTCTCTTCCACCTGCTCCAACTCCCCACAAATCTGTTATCCCAAGTCTCCCTCAAGCCTGTCTCCCTCCCTACCACTACTTTCCTCTCCAAAGATTCCTCCCATAAGCCATAGCCCCCTCTTCCAAGGTTGTGCCCTCCTCCAAACTCTTCTCTCGGACACCAGTGCCACCCCCCAGAAATGTGACCAACTCCCTTTCCCATACCTGATCCTGCCTCTTGGGTGTGCAGGAGGGAAGGAATGAGGAAGAGGAGCTAGAGCTGGTGCTACTGGGCAAAGGGGCTGATGGCTGAGTCGCACTGCCTACCAAGCTTGGGCACACTCTGCTCTGTACTTAGAGCTGGAGGTGATGACGGCGGCGGGGGAGGGGGGAATGGGGGAGGGAGGGTTTCGGTTGGAAGGGAACAGAGAGAGCTGCCTGCCTATCAGGGAGACAGAGTTGGTTCCTAGAGACAGGAGATTGCAACTTCTGATGCCTCCTCCCTGCCCAGCTCATCAGCTAGCTTATCCATGGGGGGAGAGAGTTCTGAGTGCAACTGTACTAGGTAACCTCAGACTACAGTAGAACCTCAGAGCTACGAACACCTCCGGAATGGAGGTTGTTTATAACTCTGAAATGTTCGTAACTCTGAACAAAACATTATAGTTCTTTCAGAAGTTTACAACTGAACATTGACTTAACACAGCTTTGAAACTTTACTATGCGGAAGAAAAATGCTACTTTCCCTTTATTTTTTTAGTTGTTTGTTTAACACAGTACTGTATGTATTTGCCTTTTTATTATTTTGTCTCTGCTACTGCCTGATTGTGTACTTCCAGTTCCAAATGAGGTGTGTGGTTGACTGGTCAGTTCATAACTCTGGTCTTCATAACTATGAGGTTCTGTTGTACTCCCTCCTCTCTTCTTTGTGTCTGGTCCCCTCCCTCTGTCTTCTTCCTCCAGATTGGGACTGAAAGTTGGGGGAAGAAACAAATTGTTTTTCACTCAAGCTGAAAATTGGGTTTTTTTGGGGGGGATGTACCCCCATATCTCCCTAAAATGTACATCATGACCCTAAGGGTCTGTTCCTTCATATTATCAAATACTGCATAACAATTCGCAAAAAGAAAAGGAGTACTTGTGGCACCTTAGAGACTAACAAATTTATTAGAGCATAAGCTTTCGTGAGCTACAGCTCACTTCATCGGATGCATTTGGTGGAAACTTAGATTTAGTACTCCTTTTCTTTTTGCGAATACAGACTAACACGGCTGCTACTCTGAAACCTGCATAACAATTGTTATCAAGATTTATATTTTGTACTGGTTAACTAGAAAGGGGTATGAGATAAATATATGTGAATTGGGCTTTGAAAATGAAACAGAGTATGTCCGTAAGACCAGTTCTTCATTGAAACCTGAATTTAATTCACAGAGGGAGTGAAAAAAGTTCAAACCACTCTTAATGAAATTCAGGAAACTTTAGCTCTTTTTCCTAAAAAAGATAAAATAGTCATTAAAGAATCTTGAATTAAATGTAAAATCTGCCTCAAAAGAATCTGTTTAGGGCCTGATCCTGATGCCAATGGAGTCAATGAGAGATTTCTATGGCAGTTGGGTCAACCCTTAATTTTTGGCATGATAGCTAAATTTAAAACTACCTGATTAACTAGAATCCTATTATGCTTGGATTTCTTGGGAGAGGTCTCATAAAAATATTTGTCTATATTACATGTACATTTATTTGCCCATCAACATAGAATCTAAGGCCATCCCTACACTTACTGGGGATCGACGCTGCTGCGATCGATGCAGCGGGGTTGATTTACAGGGTCTAATGAAGACCCGCTAAATTGACCGCAGAGCGCTCTCTGGTTGACTCCCTGTACTCCACCAGAACTAGAAGATTAAAGTAAATTGACGGGAAGCATGGTGTAGACACTGCAGTAAGTCGACCTAAGCTACATCGTCTCTAGCTATGTTATTCACATAGCTGGAATAGCATAATTTAGGTCGACTTATCATGGTAGTGTAGACAAGGCCTAAGCAGCAAATGCTGAAGTAAAATTTAGTAAGTGGTTAGTAGCAAGCTGAACTTATCTGGCACTCAAACTAAAAGGCAAAATAATTTAATTATCTGGCTACTTGAACTGTTTTTATCAGACTTAAGGGATGAACAACTAAAGAGGTTTGATAAACTAAGTTACGATGTCCTCCTCCACCTCACCTTTGAGCTTATGGAGCCATCATAGCAACTCCATAGTTAAGGTTGCCAGTCAAAATCATGCTTTAATTTGAAATGATTTCCAACCTCCTAGCAGTTTGAGCTGAGTTCATTTTTTGCACTACTAAATCATGTTACCTCCTAACGCTATTTTTGTTGTTGTTTTGGGGGGAGTTCGTTATAAAAAAAAAATTTCCACTAATTTTTGCCCCTAGGCTGACTCCTCCCCAAATCCTTTCCCTGGGGATGTCTGTGGATTTCATATTTTTTATTTGACACATATAATGAATCTATCATTAAGGCTAGCTGACATCAGACAATATCTTTTAAAGATGCAGGAATCCCTCATAATTTTGGCGCCTAAAATGTTGATAAATGCTAATTATTGTAATGTACTCCATACCGACCTTCCAGCATTTTCTGTTTCCAGTCTCCAATCTGCTGAAGATCCTGCTGCAAGGCTTATTTATCGTCGTTCGCATTGTACACATGTTACTCTTTTATTTTATGTCCTACCACTGGCTTCTCCTTAAATTGAAGATTTATTTTTAAGGTTTATTACTGACATTTAAAACTATCAGGTCACAAAGCCTCTTCTAGCTACAGGAGTTCCTCTGTGTGTGTTCCAGCTCAGAGCCTCTGCTATACGGATGATTTATCTTTGTGTATTTTTTGACTGCCTCTTGCACATTGTGCTCCTCAAGTCTTCCTCACTTAACCCCACTTGGATAGTATTTCCTGCCTTATAAAATTCAACAGGTTTGATCACTTTTTATGTAAAATGAATTAAAAATTTAATATTTTAGCTTTTTAAAAAATTTTGTGAAGTATCTTATATCAGTGAATGGTATTTTTGCTGTCTGTGTCTAAAGTGTGTCGATATAAATGAATGAATTGTATAAATTAAATTTAAAATACTGTTCCATCTACTTATGAAATATATATTTTTTTGGAGAAATCACTCTTTGTTCTCCTTGAACAGTATTACTATTGAAAATATCTGAGTTTTGTTGCTTCATCTTCCAATAATCAGCTGCTTTTTATTAACTGAATTTAATTTTTCATTGCAAAATTTCAAATCTTATATAAAGATAGACCAAGCAGATGCATTGGTCTTCATCATTTCTCTTTGCATTACATTTACCCATTTGGTTTAAAATTTTACAACTTAGCAGTTAAATAGCTATATTAATATAAATGCATATAAGTACATACAAATAAATAACATGCTAGTCATGAATGCAGAATACTTGCTGCATTAACACGTTAGTGTAACTTTAAAAAAAAGTTAATTTTAGTGTCCATGAAAATGCTCCATTTTCTGTGTTTGAAGTTCTTTAGATACAGAATAATTCCAATACACGTGCAACAGCAATTCAAATTCCTCCACCCATACTGCTAATGCATCTTCTCCAGGACTTGAAAGTTCCACCTTGAGGGCAGAGAGGATAGTACACTCAATATGTCCATTTAATCCGTAGTTCTCTACCTAGACTGAAGTACTGCCAACCCCAAGCATCATGAGTCAGGCCCCAAATAATCATTAAATTGATTTGAAAATAATTAACTATTAAAATAACACATTTGGGGATCTTTTTATTTGCCTTCTGGTTTTTGAGCTTTAAGAGTCCCTTTCCAAGCCTTTCTCCATAATTGTGAGGGCAAGAAACTCTTATAAAAAAATATAACTGAAATTATCGTATAACCCCAGAAACTGGTGTTTTAAGAAAAACACCATATATTGTGAGGCCTATGATAAAATCATGAGGATTGACAACAGTTGAGACTGCTGACAATTGTAGTATTTAAAAATGTATTTTAAGAAAAGAAAATGTATCCAAAATTTGCTTGTAAAGAAGAAATGCAGTCATAATACTGCAAGGATAAAGAATGTCATTATATAAACAGATGCTAACTGTAATTGATACAAGAGACAGGTGCACTGGTTTTGCAATTGTCCAATGTGTGTGTGAAGTTGGATTTCAGTGGGATTCAGACACCTACCTCCCATAGGTTGAAAATCCCATCTTAAGCCTTACTAATCATCACTTAAGACACCATACTGATAATCATAGTTGCTAAATGATTACATTTGTGGGAATTAAAATAAATTGGTACCACATTGCTTATACTGAGGAAAATAAATGAAACTTTATCAAGAACCTATTAAAATGTTAAACATAAATTGTGAATGATGAGGAATTTTGTGCTAATTATGTTTTAACTAATAAAGTTTTAAGGAATTATTTGTATTTATAATTATTAGCTTTGCTTCTATATATACCTATAGTCTTTAAACTTCATGCTATTTTATGTTTATGTGCCAGTAGTTCATTTCCTTGTGTGTGATGAAAAAGTGTTTTCCAAGGGAGACCTCCCAAACTTTTTGGTCACAGGGGTATCTGATTCTAAGGATTTAGTAAATTGAAGAGAACCCAAGCAAAAATATTTCACACCACTTCCTATCCGCATAATCTTCTAAAACATTGGTTATAAAAGATGGGAATGCAAATGAATATTAATGTTTAGAACATAACATTTTGAATACAAACTTTTCAAAACCAACGCGTGGTTTGATTGCTTCCTTTTTATGGTTGTTCAGTTTTCTCTTTTCTCCATTCTAACTTTTTTCTTCTTCTTTTTTTTTTTTTTTTAAATCTTCTGGTCAATCTTGTAGGAGAGCCTTTTCTCATGTGTATAATGTCTCCCTCTCTAGTGTTTTGCCTTGTAATCTCTAGTGAGTCAGTAGGGTATCTGACAATATCCATCCAAATAATGTTTTGCCCCGGACAGAGAGATAATTGAAGTCTGCTTTGGGCAGAGCACAAGCTGGAAGAATGCTCCAAGGCTTCCCCCTCTGGCTCACTATCGAGAAAGTTGACCCCACCATCCGATTACAAGTGTTTTCTTTTTGGGGGGAAGAATGGGTTACATTATTTTCTTTGGGCCTGTGTCTACAAGACTCAATTCTTGCATAGTGTTTCTGTTGGCTGAGAAAAGAGTCTAGGGAGAGAAGTTGTGAGCTTTGGGTTACATTCACGATTTTTTTGTGAAAACAGCTGTGTTTGCAGCACACACACACACACACGCACACACACACACACACACACACACACACAAAAGCAAAACCAAGAAATTTTGTGCATTTTCTCCGTTTTGTTTTCTGCTTCCTTTTCCCCACACCATTTGCAAAGCTGCCAAGTTTCTCACTTTTGTGATGTGACGAATAGGGGTTTATATGATGTACACAGTTCTGCTGTCTTGTGATTTCCACAATCCACTAATCTTCCCGATAAGTCTCTGCTGGACATTTGGGTTTGTTCTTTCTCCAATTGTTTTACCGCTCTGACTGTGAGAGAAACACAGAAGCCTCAGCAGTTGCTGGGAACAAAGGAGTGGTTATGAATTGTCAGACTGATCACTTGCTGGAAGCAAAAGGGAGGTAACTACAGTTGACAGGTCCCCACATGTTGTGTGTTCCTGCTGGCAATAAGAATGGTGGTTGGTTGCATTGGCCTTTGTGACGCACTTCATTTTCCATGAGATCTTTGCAGTCTCCACTATAAATGAAGTAAGCTGTAACTGTGTGTCTGGAGTCTCTTCAACTTTTGAGGTTCACTGTTTGGGTTCATTTTAAATTTTCATCCAATCTAGTGCATGGGTGATGGAGTAAGGCCTGTCCTTCTCAATAAGGACAATTAGCAGAAATACAGATCCTAGTAAGACCTGGTAAGTCAGAGGTGAACAGGATTATTTGTTCAGGTCCACCCCCCCCTTCCCCTGCAATTTAGGGCAAGCCTCATGAAATGTAGGTGCTTAGAGGAGTTGATTGGCAAATTTTAAGAATCATGAAAGCCAAAGAGAGTTGTGAAAGGCTTCATCTAAAGGCTGTGAATAGTTTATGGAATCATTGACAATCAGAAATTGTTAACAGCAATCTTATATGATGTCCAGGGGGCTTTTATGTGAGGAGGTTAACGTGCAGAACTATTTTCTTTCTTCTGTAAGATTCCTTGATTCTCCATTCTTCTTCCACCTTTTCCAACTTTCTTTCTCCACTTCTCTTTATAAAGATATAGGGTCAGTTTTTGTGCTTAGAAATGTTTATCGCTTTCAAAATTGCCATTTTACTAAAGCATTTATTTAAAAAAAAATAAAGGAATATTGTTTTATGATATACCATCAACAAAATAAAAAAATTCCATCCTAATCAAAAGAGGCATGTGACAAATTTACAGTACATAGAGTGTTCACAATTAAAAAGCTAATTCCATTTTAAAATACTCTATCAGTTTATGTGGTACCTAGTCTTAAAATGGAGATTACCTCTACAACTCGTAACATTTCTAAAACTGTAGTGAACTTTTAAAGTGTAATCACTGCACAATGGTAACTTTTTCTTTTTCAAAAAGGATTTGTATCTACTAAAGAAAATATATATTTGTGTATATGTTTATATAGTTTATCTTTTTAATTTCATTTTCTCTTTATGCTATCTAGGTGCTGTACTTTTGGCCAGTGTGCAGGGATTAGCCATCAATATTGATCCAGTCTTGTATACTTGGCTTATGTACCAACCTCAGAAACGAAGTAGTAGAAACATCCAACAGGTAGGCATTCTTGAGAAATCAGTTCTTTGTGTATATAAAAGTAACCTTTCCCTATACTACATTCTCTCATTTAATGTGAAAATTTTATGTTACATTACTCCAGACTACATTTTTTATAAAGGATACCGTCATAACCTGTCCCTGTCCAACATTCTGTTTTGATTGGATTCAACCTCTGAATCCCGTATGCTTCACTGACAGATCACTAATCTGGGGGCATGTATACACAGCAGTTGGGAGGTGTAATTCCCAGAGTGAGTAGAGGTACATGAGCTAGCTCTGTTCGAACTAGTGCACTAAAAATAGCAGTGTGGCCATGGTGGCACTGGTTACATCTCGGATTAGCTACGTGAGTGCAATCCTGTCCAACCCTGTTGGTGGTAGGTACCCAGGTTCCTAGCCCAAAGCTGCAGCCCCTGCCACTTGGCCACATTGCTGTTTTCAGAGTGCTAGCTCTCCCAGCTGCTGTGTAGGCAAACCTTGCGTGTCTCATGTGCGCTCCCAGGTACAGGCCCCCATCAGATACCCTTCTTAGGTGGTGGGGTCCTGCAATCCAGCCACCAAGATCCCAAAACCAGTGCCACAGCCCTCCCAAGCCCCCAGTTGCTTAGACACACTCCCCACGGAGTCCACCTAGCTGTGGGAACTCGGGTATCTTAGTTACACCCTTCAGGGACAATGTGGCAATAAAGCAAGGCAGCACAGGCTTGTTACAGGACTATCTTATCACACACACTTTACTTTTAAAAAGCACAAGAAAATTACAGATTTATGGAAAATAACAGCCTTCTGAACACACATTCCCTCAGTCTGACCTCTCCACCCAGTGAGTCATGGTCTGAGACCTTAGGCCACACAGCCCTTCTGGCCTTCTCAGCGTGGCCATCTTGGTCTCTCTGACTTAGAGAAGTAGTTCTTTTAAAGCTGACTGTCTCCTCAGTGAGCTGGGGGCGGGAGCAGGTCCAGGCTTCAGGGCTCCCCATCAGTTGGCTTCTCTGTAGAAAAGCATTGAAAGTCAATGGACCTGCTCATAGAAAACCCATTATTTTGGTAGGGAACAGTCATTCACTGTTGATGTCCCTTGACAGTTATGTCACAGCTGCTCAAACAGTTTGTCTACTAGGTGTCAAGCCTCTGCTACAAAATCTACACTGAAGGTTGTTCTTCGAGTGCTTGTACATGTGCATGCCATTCTTGCTGTGTGTGTGCCCCACGCATAGTCATCAGAAATTTTTCCTTCAGTGGTATCCATCAGGGCAGCAGGAGCACTCTCTGCTGTTGCCCACGACTGCATGCTGATATAAAAGGTCCAGCTGCCCCAGATTCCGCTCAGTTCCTTCTTACCATCCATGATGGCTGTTGGACTTGCTTGGCTTGCCGTAGCAAGTGCTCTTGGAGTGCTTGTTATAAATTTAATGTAAATAGTTGCTAGTTGACCAGTACTTAGATAGTAGTGTAGCCTTAAACTGTACAAGGCTCCTGGGACATGCAGTCTTGTGCACATACCAGATTATATCTCAGGGTTCTTCAGAGTTGGTTGGCCTCCATTTATTCACTAAATTGTCACCATCTGAACTCTCTGCTGATTGTGCTCTCTAGCATACTGACATCTCTAGATTGGTGGACAGACTTGGTCAATGTATATGCAGGCATTCCCTTGGCCTGCTATCAACCTTTGCTAACATTGATGATGGATGTGGCTGCCTGGGAGTGGGGTTTATCTGGGTCCCCTTTCAAATTCAGGGTTTTTGGTCCTTATGGTCTCCTCATGTCTCTACATATCAATGTCAGGGAGATAAGGGCTGTCTGCCTAGCCTCTCAGGCTTTCCTATCTCAGGTCAAGGGAAAAAGCCTGTTTGTCCTCACAGACAACACAGTAATAATGTTTTTCCCCAACAAGCAGGGAGGAATTCTCTGTTTTCCACTTTGTCAAGAGTCTATAGAACTTGTGCATTGCTAATTCAATCAATCTCAAAGCCTCTTAAGTTCCAGGATTGCAGAATGAGCTTGCAGACCACCTAAGCAGATTGTTTGAGTCACCACAAGCGGTCTCTCTCCCTGGATGTAGCCAGGTGCATTTTCCAGCAGTGTTCACAACCAAGGCCAACAGGAAATGCCATCAGTTTGTTCCTTACAAGGTTGCAGTCCCGGTTCCATCATGGAAACTTGCCTACTGTCTTGGCTGAAGAAGCTGTGCTATGCTTTTCCTTAATTCCACTTGTACACAGAGTGTTGCAAAAGATCAAATGAGACCATGCCCAGGTTATAATAATAGTCCCATGGTGGTCCTGGCAGCACTGCTTCTCCACTCTCCTGGATCTGTTGGTAGAGGCTCCAATTTCACTTCCTTTGGACCCAGACATAATTTTGCAGGATCTTTGTCAGGTGCTCCACTGGAACCTGCAGGTACTTCATTTAACAGCCTGGAGGCTCTATGGCTAAATCAAAAATAGGAGTCTTGCTTGGAGCAAGTTTGCAATGTTGATTAAATAGTAGAAAGCCCTTCACCAGACTATTTACATTTTGAAGTGGAAGCATTTTTCCATCTGGTCTTGTCGATTTTGGGTTTCACCAATGCAGTCCTCAATCCAGTGTATCCTGGACTATTTATTACACCTAAAACATTCATGGTTGGTGATTAGTTCTGTCAAGGTCCACCTAGCAGCAATATTAACTTTCCATCCTTATTTGGACAGTCATTCTAAATTTACTGATGATATGACAATCAAATTATTGAAAGGCCTGGAAAGGTTGTACCCTCAGAAAAGGGAACTTAGTCCTCCATGAGGCTTGAACTTAGTTTGAGCCATTAGCAAGGTGCTCTTTGCCACACCTATCATTGAACATGGGGGTTTTTTTTAGTAGCCATCACTTTTCCAGGAGTATGGGTGAGCTACGTGCTCTGATGTCTGAACTTCCTTATAAAATTTTCTTTAAGAACAAAAATATATTTGCTCATCCAAGATTTATCTCTAAAGTGGTATCTAACTTTCCTATTAACATGTCAATTTACTTACTTATGTTTTACCCCAAACCTCACACCAATAAGAGTAGCAACCCCTGCACACCCTCGGTGTTAGAAGGGCTTTGATGTTCTACATAGATAGTACTAAACAGTTCCAGTTTTCAACCCAACTATTTGTGGCCATCACAGACAGGATGCAGGGTCTTCCAGTCTCTTCACAGACAGTTTTTGTGGATAGCATCCTGTATTCGTGTATGTTGTGATTTGGCTGGCATTTCCCCAACAAGCAAAGTAGCTGCTCATTTCACAAGATCTCAAGCAGCCTTGGTGGCATTTCTTGCACAAGTCCCCATCCAGGACACTTGTAGAGCAACAACTTGGTCTTCAGTCCACATCTTTGCATCCCATTATGCCAACACTCAGCACTCAAGAGACAATGCTAAATTTGGATGAGTTGTCCTTCTGTGTTACATAGATTCCAATCCCTTCTCCTTCTTTATGGCTTATGGGTCACCAAGAGTGGAATGCTCATGTGCATTCACTTGAAGAATAAAAAGAGGTTACTAAACTTCTGTAATTGTTCTTTAAGATGTATTGCACACTTCCATACCATGATCCATCCTCCTGTCCCTCTGCATTGAAGTTGTCTGACAAGAAGGAACTGAGGGTGCTGTGGGAGGCTGGGCACTTTATATTGGAACACAGTGGCACATGACAGGAGAGGGGACTCAGGCTGCCCTGATGGGTTTTTCTGAGGGAAAACTTTCTAACAACCGTTTGCAGAGCATGTGCACACGAGGAGTGGAATGGAGATGTGCAACACATCTTGAAGAACAGTTACGAAAGATTAGTACCATTTTTTAGTATTATAAATGGCGGGGCATTCATGGCATTCATAATTTGACACACATCTCTGACTGTCACAGCTCAAATACGTGATCTATAATTACATGTGTTCTAAATGTATATTTGTATGTTATATACATAGAAGAGTTACAGGGAACCAGTGTGTTTCTGTCCATCTGACAAGATATTCTCTGTGAAGGATTATTAACTATGGCATTTGACTCCCCTTTAATCTGTCAAAGCTTGAATTTGCAGGCTTGTAGGATATATTGCAATGCCCATCTTTTTTTTGGAGCCTTCTCCAGCACGGTGCTGGATTGTTAGGTGCTTTTGTTAACATGTTGATATAGCATGTCCTCCAGTTTTAGTATCTTTTGAGTTATGATATTTTGTATGGTAATATTGGGTGCCACAATCAATGTATCTTTTTTATTTTAAGTTTTGTATAAAATCCATCTCCAGTTTATATAGATACATTAAAAGTTGAAATAAAGTAAAAGACTAATCTCTCAAAAACAACCCTTCTAGCCAATTACAGAATAAGATTATGAAAGTCATCTGGTTTGGCAGTGTCATAACCATAAGGATAGCCTAAAATTCCTCCTTACCTCTAAGGGGTTAAGAAGCTCAAATAACCTGGTTGACACCTGACCAAAGGAACCAAAGGGGACAAAAGATCATTTCAAATCTGGGGAGGGGGGAGAGGCTTTGTTTTGGGTTCTTTGTTTCTATGTTCTTTTGCTCTTGGGACTAAGAGGGACCGGGTATCAATCCATGCCTCCAAACCAGTCTTTCATATTACATAAATTATAAGTACAGCCAGGCAAGGTGTATTAGTTTATCTTTGTTTTCTCAACTTGTGAATTTTCCCTTTGCTGGAGGGAGGTTTATCCCTGTTTTGTTGTAACGTTGAAACTAAGGCTAGAGGGGTTCCTCTGTGTTTTGTGCATCTTTTGTTACCCTGTAAAGTTATCTTACAACCTGATTTTACAGAGGGGATTTTAACCTTTTCTTTTTTTTAATAAAATTCTTTAATAAAATAAAAAGATTTGGGTCTGTGTTCACTTCATAACCAATTGGTTAGGATATTATTCTCAAGCCTCTCCAGGAAAGGGGGTGTAAGGGCTCGGGGTATATTTTGGGGGAATGGGATCTCCAGTTGATCCTTTCCCTGATTCTTTGTCTAAATCACTTGGTGGTGGCAGCATACTGTTCAAGGACAAGGTGGAATTTGTGCCTTGGGAAAGTTTTTAACCTAAGCTGATAAAAATAAGGTTGGGGGTCTTGCATGCGGGTCCTCACATCTGTACCCCAGAGTTCAGAGTGGGGAAGGAACCCTGACAAGCAGTTTGTTCCAAACTCAGATATTGGCCCAGATTCGTTGAGGTTCAACACATGTTTTGGAAAACATCCAGGAATTTCAGGCTAGGCCTTAAACAAGCCAAGTTTTGTGCAATTTTGAATCTTCTTTTAGTTGGGAAATCTCCTTCACTTTTGTTGTCTTCTGTGTTAAGCAGGCCAGTGGCCTGTTAACATTCTCATTGCTGATGTCTTGGTGGGGGCAACAGTTTTAAGAGAATATTAAAATTGACACAATGGATCAGACCAGTGGTCTGTTAGTTTAGTTTCCTTCCTCACTGTGGCCAGAACCAGATGGAAGAGAGACCCATAATTACAGAATAAGCTGTCCATAGTGGAAGTTTGTTTGTCTAATGCTTATTTTTGACTCTTACTAAACTCTTGCTCCCATTGACATCTTGTGAAATTGAGTTCCACAGGTTAATTAGGTGTTGGGTATCAAACAAAGAAAAAGATATTTTCTTTTATTCATTTTAAATTGTTTTTCTTTCAATTTCATTGAGTGTTTCCTTGTCCTTGCAGTATGAGAGGGGGAAATAGGTATGCCTGATTTTTCTGCTCTTTCCTATTCATAATTTTTTTACAGTGTTGCCATGTCTCATTTCTAAAATAGGTGGTACCAGTCTTCTCTTCATATGGAAGTATCTCAAGGCCTTTACTTGTTTTCATCGCTGTTTCTCAACCTTTTCTATTTCTGCTCTTTTTTTGAGATAAGTGAGCAGAAAGGCTTCTTCTTTCCTCTTCATTCTAAAGCTATCTGTCAAACATCATCGGGAACAGGTGACCTGTCTGCCCACATTCTTGAGTGGTTGTATCAGAAAAGTTTCTACTAGTCCCATTACTACTGGCCAAATTTACCTTATTCTGGGACCTGAAATGCCCCAGAGCTGAAGAAGAACTGTGCAAGCTTGAAAGCTTGTCTCTTTCACCAACAGAAGATGGTCCAATAAGAGACATTATCTCACCCACCTTGTCTCTCCAGTGTTTACTGGGTCAATTGACTATCCCCATGTATTTATATTGAAGTTCATTCTGTTGGGTGTGTTATATGTAATATCTATTAACAGGTTTGCATTTGGATACCCTTGTTCAGTTTTTATTTTGTTAATTATGTTAAATTGTATTTAAATTTGTGTCATATTATATATATTGTACAGCTCTTCAAGATTCTTGGACATGGAGTGGTTTATAAATAAAATTATTGCCCCAGATTTTCAAACCTAGGTACCTTCATCAAGGTTTAGGCATGTCATTAAAAACTGGCCTGATTTGTCAGAGGTGCTGAAGAGCTGCTGCTGTTACTGACTTTAGTAGGATTTATGGTTGCTCAAGACCTCTGAAAATCAGGCCACTTCCATCTAAATGTTTAAATATGGATTTAGGAACTTCTGTATAAGCAGCCAACTTTGAACATTTTTGCTATTATTATCATTGTAGTTATGCTTATAACTTGGATAAAATTATAAAAAATATCATTTTCTTTATAATGTCAGAAATGCATCTTCATTTAAAACTATCGCTGCTTACACTGAAATAATCTTAGCAAGGGAACATTTTCCTTCAGACGATATCCATTCTGAACACATTCAAGGATTTAAAGCTTGAGTCTGTGATGAAGCATTGGCACTGTACTGGGTAAAATAATGTAGCCAAAGATATCACATATCTGTTTTATTGAAGAGAGGTACAGTTCATTATCTTAAGAACTGATTTGTAAAGAAAGCAAAAACATTCTGCACCGACTACATGTATTTTTCCACAGTTTAGAGGGAGACAAAAATGCATAACATGCTGCTTTCAGACAAGTATTGTCAAAAGTTTCTGTGATTCATGAAACCTTTTTTCCCTAGCATCAGTCTTATAATTTCACTTGAAGTGTAGAAAGAAAAAAAAAAAGTTATACTTTTTGTTTATAGCTTTTAAATATTATTTCATTTTAAATGAGTTATGAAGTCATGATATTGCATACATATCTCATGTATTTCAAATATCCCTGAAAAAAGTAACGAGAGATCCAAACCAGAACTTTGGTCTGAATACACACACAGTGCCCCAAAATTTTAGGAAAATTGTATCCTGTACTTCCTGTAAAATAATGATACAATGAGGAGAAAAAAACTAAGAAATCTAATGCAATTTTAAAAATCAATTTAATCTAATTTGGGCCTACAAATGCAATATGCGTTAATCTTAATTGTACAGTTATAGTTTCACTACAGGCAGAGTTAAGGTTGTTTGAGTGCCCCATCTTCTTTTCCATATCTTCCCTTGTTTGGTTCTTTTAATTTAATCTTAACTCTGGATTTCCAGAATTTGTAATGCTAGTTTTTGGGATAATTACAATATCCCATGGTGTGCTTTACTTTAAATTATTCATGTGTACTTTTAACTGTAATTTTGTCTTAATATAATTTTGTCTGGGTATATAAAGAGAGGTTGAAAAGATTGGGATCTGTGTAATTTAGATAACAGATTGATAAGGGGGGATATGACAGAGACATACAAAGTTGTGAATAGTACAGAGGATAAATATGTGTGCTGTATTTACCTTTGTTCTCATACTACAAGAACAAGAAGACATTCAAATGCACTGAAGGCATTAAATTTGATAAAGGAAACACTTTTAAACAAGCCACATAATCAAACTATGGAATTGATAGTCACAAGGTATAATTGAAATGAAGATGTTAATAAGATTCTTTCCTGCTTTTCATATAAGAAGCTTTAAATGTATCAGTTCTACATGCACTATTATCTCTAAAGGGAGTCTTGTAGGGTCCCTGTTTATACATATGCCAGGTCGAAATCTGTATGTATTTTTTTGTTTTTAGCAACAGGATTTTCACACGCTCGTGAGCCATAAAGTTTTATAAGTTCTCATTAATCTTCCAGAAGATCCAAAATAATAATTAGTAAGATTGAGTAATAGTTTTCAGTGACTCAAAAACTAATAATTTGGTTCAAAATGCTATTCTGTGTGTTGTGTAAAATTAACACAACTATGCATTTTTCTTTGAGAATGTCATAGAAATAATTGTGTCTGTCCTTACTGAGAGTTCAGCCAGGAGAAGCGACTGCAGAAGGAGTCAAACTGGGGCCTACAAACATTCTACAGTTTGGCTCCTTCTGCAGTCGCTTTAGAGAACTACAGTTTTGACTCTCTCTTCCCTTTCCTCCAAGTCTCTTCATCTGTACTTCACTCCACATCTACCCCTTTTCCCTTCCATTCAATGTCCTCTCTCTCTCTCTCTCTCCATTTTTCTTTCCATTCAGCTTACCCCTAAGTAAACCCACCATAATAATAATAAATAATAATTGTGGAATTGCCATGATGTTTGCTGCCATCATATTGTTCAGTCTGATTGTGTATTATATCTAAGGTTAAGATTTTGTGACAGTTATTTTTAGTAAAAGTCACGGACAGATCAGGGGCAATAAACAAAAATTCATGGCAGATGTGACCTGTCCGTGACTTTTACTAAAAATAATGGGGGGAGAAAGAGAGCTGGGAGGAGGGAAGGAATGACAGCTGGAGCCCCATGGCGGGGGAAACAGCCCCAAACCCATAGACATGCGGGGAGGCACAGCTTTGTCCTTGCCACAGCCACTAGGGATGGGGCGCACAGCCCCAGCTTCAGCCTCACCAAAACCGCAGGGTGGGGGCACACAGAACCAGTTCCAGGTCTGGCTCCAGGCCTAGATGAAGGCATGGGGGTGGGGAGCACACAGCCCCAGCTGCTGGGGGCAAAGGAGCACACAGCCCTGACTCTGCCACCGGCTAAAGGCCTAAGGGGCAAAGAGGGTGCACAGCCTGGCTCTAGCTGAAGCCGCGGCTCGGGAGCGCACAGCCCCAGTTCTAGCCTGGCTGAAACCACAGGTTGGAGGTGCAGTGCCCCAGCTCTGGCACCACCCAAAGTCGTGGGGGACGAGGGGATGGCACATAGCCTCTACTCTGACTGAAGTCGTCGGGTGGGGATGCACAGCTTCGTCTCCAGCCCCAGATAGCTCTGGCCCCAACCAAAGCCACGGGTCAGGGACTCACAGCCCCAGCTCTGCCCCCACTGCTGACAGCTGAAGACAAAGTCACAGAGGTCCAGTAAAGTCACAGAATCGATGACTTCCATGACCTCTGTGACTAAATTGTATCCTTAATTATATCCCTTTCTGTATCCTGTTTGTCTTATTTATTTAGATTGTAAGGTCTTTGGGGCCAGGAACTGCCTAATACTCTCTGTTTGTGCTTGGTACTGTATAATGGGAACCCATTCTTGGTTGGTCCCTAGAACATATCATAATAAACATAATTAATAATAACAAAACACTAACATAGCCAGTGTGTGCTATAGCAAATTCCTCTTTGCATTAGTAATTAATTTCATGCAGTTTGAAAATTCACAAATGATTTAATTGTGAAGTACATTAATAATGATAACCTATACCAAAAATTTAGGATTTTGAGAAGTCATTTATTTATCAACTACACACATATCAACTGTGCTGTTCTGCTCACATTCAGGTTGCATACATCATTCTTGCTCTGATCTCCTTAAACTGGAAATGGAATAGTGGAGAGAAAGTTACAAGCAGAGCTATGCTTCTCCTAAGCTTCCTGCATAACTTTGGAGGAAGAATGGAATTTTGGGAGTCTGATGTTGTCAGTGTATGGTTTAACATCGTATTAAGTTTGTGTATTTTTTCCTCAGCATGTGACTGTACATGCCAAAATGTGGCTGCTGTTACATATTTGAATAAGGATCCATGTAGTTCCTGTTGTAACTATGTGGTCAGTGCTCTAGGGGTAAAGGGGCATGTTTTCCTATGATCATATTTGATTTCCACATGCATCTATCCATTTTTCATTTTAAATAAATGAACAATGTGAACTTCGATTTAATATGTTTAAAAAAATCCATGACAAACTTTCTGAATGCCTGCATAAATCTGCATAATGCCTTTGAATTTCTTCATTGGATGCTAGTGAAATATGGTATCGATTTTAAGCTACTTTTGCTGAACTGCAAGCTCTCAGGAGGGGAAGAACAGTCTGCATCTCCAGCCTTGTTATCTACTTATCAGTGATTGGGCTGTAGTGTGATATAATCCCCTACTAATGAAAGGCTCTGGGATTTTGATTTTCAATAGTAATGCCCCATAATTGAAAAATCTACATCTGACTGAAATGAAAAACTGAACCATTTTTGTTTATAATTGTAAATTGGATGCTTTTAATGTTTTTAATTATTTTTGTAAAAATATCTTAGTAATATTTCTGGAGAAGTAATTATAAAGCATATTTATTAAGGTATTTAGTATTATGATGTATAAAGAAGCAGTAAAACATGCCACAATATGCATTTGTCAGAAAGTTATGCACGTTTACACACTAGTGTGTTTTCTATTGATAAGATGGCTGTTTACATTTTTAAAAAGTAAATGGCTGCTTTCACCAAAAAATGTATCTGTTGCAGAAATCAGTAGTAGGTGTGGGTATATATACATGTATCTGTACACATACATTATATATAAAATGGAAATTATATATAATTTGCTCTATAGGTCATTAGCTGGGTTTGAATACACAGTCTTCATTTCCACAGTTCAGACCTCTTTCACTTCAGCTGTAAGAGTAAAGTTGGGCAGGAGATGGTTTTCCCATCCCATGAGACTTTTTGAGATTTCTGAAAGTTTTCCCATCCCATATTGGGATAAAAAAAATCACAGAAATATTATCAGCAGTCTGTGGAAAAGCTGGGACTAGAGCTCATGGTCTCCTGGCTTGAGCTCAGTGCATTTTTCCATATACTACAAAGCATTGTGTGGGAGTCTCTATCCCTCTTCCTCTGAAATCACATGACTGTAGGAGCTTATCACATATTTGCAAGTGCTCCTGCAGAAGGGGCCAAAATCACGTTACTTGCATAAATTCAGTAGAGGTGGCAACACTAAAGCCTTCAAAACTATATTGATGGTCTTCACAGATGATCAGAGTAGCAAGTATTTCTTGTTGCTAATTTGTTTTTTGTCTTTTTTACAATATGTTATTAGTGCAAACCCTTGCAATATTCTAACAAATTAAGGTTGTTTTTCTAATGCTTTTTACTCTGTGCTGACCCACACTAATTTCAAAGACGTATACTCCTTTCACAGAAGTGAATGGCTGCAGCAGGGATTCTTGGAAGAGGAAATGTAATCAGCAATCACTGTCAGAAAACCTTACAGGCCATGCAGTAAAGTACCAAATGTCCATAGAGGTCTTACTCTATGCAAAGAGGTTAGAAAAGATCTGACACAACAAAGTGCAATAATCATTTTTTGAGTGCCTCGATTTTGGGATATCCACCTGATATGTTGTAAAGGAAACTGATTTTCAAAGGGTGAATGGTTCAGCATTTTCTAAAAATCAAGCCTCTCTAAGGCATCACAAATGATACACCCCAAATCACTAGTTACTTTAAAAGATCTTGGCCTAAATATTTCACGTTTTTTGTTTTGTTTTTTTTTTTAAAAGGTGTATAATTATCATGAGGCCTTGCTGGGGATCAACCCACACGTTGTCTGGATAGAAAGGATCCCTTACCCTCTTAGGTTATTCCTAAGCTGGTGAGAGATTTTAACTTTTATTTTGTAATGTGACTTTCCTTGTTTTTAAAAATAATTTGTAGTTATTATTGTGTATTTGATTAATTGAGACATAGTTTGAATTATCAATATCTTATTGACTGATAAATATTTTCAAAATATTCATTGCAAAATATCAAGTGCTAACATGTTCAAAACATTAGGAAAGATTTAGCAAGAGCATTTGGATATAAGAAAAAAAGGAGTTTTTCTAGTTTTCCAGGTCAGATGAGGTGGGTATATTGTTGATCCAGGTGGCAGTAGCTTTACCTCCATTTAATCAAAGTGCTTTACTGATTGGCTGGTGTCAAAAGTTTTGTCCAGTCTTCCTTGACTGATGTCGTCGTAACGCAGAGGTCAACAAGGTGTGTAGGGAAAATATTGCTCAGTTTTCCACTAGAAAGGTGGAATTTAGTAATATATAATAATACGTAGCTCTTATACAATGGAAATATCAAGACAGGCTTAAATGTAGCAGTACTTCTAAGCATTAGTCTTATATTTGACACATTTGGGTTAATTTTCAAAGAATTGCATGGGGTTTTAGTCACATAACTCCTATCTAACTTTAATGGATATAAAACCCCATCCACAGCTTTGAAAATATATCCCATAGTGTTTCCTTTGTGGCTCTGTGTTCTGAAATGTAATGCATAAGAGGAAAGCTAGTAAAGACATGTAATTTTTGTGCATTGTATATAATCCTTATGACGGCTCAAAAGAAAAATTATCATACACCAGGATACATTGTACTCTAGCCATCTGTTCTACATAAAAATCACATATTTTACATTATTTGGGTATTAAAAATAATCACATCTTAGTTCTCTAGATTTGTTATACTTCTCTAAAATAGAGTTATGTTACCATCACTTTTGTAGTGGCTGGCAATAAGCCACAGATGAAGGGCAGCAAATTCAAAGGATATTTTTCTGTACCTTTTTGATCATTGATGAAACATTGTTAGAAAATAATTTAGAAGATTTTTTCATTAAAATATTCCACTATACGTGAGGCTCTGTGACAGATGCTATCAGTTTTTAAATTCTATTATATTAAATATTTAGTTAAATTCAACTAGATTTGGAGCAGGGTTAGTCATTTCTTCGTTAAGGTTGAAATTAGATCCCCATTTGGACAGTGAGTCTGATTTTCAAAGCCCCTTCTCTTTCCTCGTCAAGAAAGCAAACTTTCTGAAATTTTGCATCCCAAATCCTGCTGCAGGGTAGAGTTTTCTGAGAAGTTGAGTAGAAATCAGGCAGTATTTTAAAGTTATGGTGTTTTGAAAAAATAGCTATAGTTTCCTGTTTTTATTATCTTGTATTTTGTTTGGTTGACTTTGCTGAGCAGAAGTGCCTTTTGTTATTTTGGGGCAGTTAATTCAGGGCACAGGTTAAAAAGATATAAGGAGTTTTTAATTGCATAAACAGAATGTAGTATAATCCTTGTTCCCTCATTATTACCCCATCTAAACATATACATCTACCAAATATTAACATTACCTCCTTATAAAAGATTACAAAGTCCCATTCTGTGTTCAAGGGTTCCATTTCTTGTAATCATGATGTCATTTTGATCTCTGTCTCTCTTTCTCTCATATGTAAGCAAATTTGATAAGGGTGCATTATTAAGTTTTAGTGGATAGTCTGTATTTATCTTAAACAAAACTGTTTCCTTTCATTACTAGTTGTTCTCTCTATATATAATTCATACTCTAGTGTTTGTTTCACATAATGTTTAAGCCTTATTTCATACCCTTAATTTAGGTGTGCATAGGGGGTACTGATTGTCTTGGCACAAAAAATGTATTACCTGTATTTCGGTGTGCTATCTCCTCTGCAGACCCTGATACTTGGGCATCAGGTATTTATCATTAAATGGTTTTTGAAATTTTCATAGGAGATATATGAATCTGTATGTGAAATCTCCATTTTTAGGATGTGCTCATCGGGTTCTAAACTCTTGACATTTGTCAAATTTCTAAATGTTATTGGGTTTTGTTTTTATGATTGTTTCACGATTTGTAAATTTCATATTGTTGCCAACATCGTTAGTTATGGAGGTGAGGGTGTGGGTTGTATGTTTATGCCTAAACATTGTATCCTCTTTTAAAATTATTTAGGGAAGAGAATGGCTGTAAAAACCTGCATTCTGGATTGTCTGAAGCTGACATATACTGGGGAGGGAGGGAACGGGGGTGGTGACTAAGGAATAACTTTTTTACCTCTTCCAGATTCATCAGTGTCCATAGCACCCTATGCATGTTATCTTCCATTTCTGATTCTTGCAGTTTGCTCAACTTTCAGAAGAAATACTTCTCATCTTGTTATTGCTCTTAAAGGTCTGTAAGGGTCTTTCAAAATCTGTTGAAATGAAAAGTGAGAAGTACAGTTTTTTTTTCTTCTGTTTAGGATAAAATCTTCAAGGTGTTTCAAATAATGCATGTGCATAGAGAGAAAGAAAACTTGCATACTGATGGAGATTTGTTGGATCCAGCTAAAGACATCTGGGCCCAGCCTGCTTCATCCTTTTAGTTGCTAGCAGGCCTTATAGGCTTTCTCTTTTTTCTCTCTCACCTATTATTTGAAGCCTTTGTAGGCTTGAGATAATAAGAACGGTCAACACCTTTGAAGATGTATAGTGGCTATCCTTAATTAGTTTGTTTAGTTTGTTTAAATAGGAACAGAGGTAGAAGGGGTGATCTAATGGGTAGTGTACTGGACTGGGAATCAGGAGACTAAGTATAATTCCCAGCTTTACCATTACCATGCTGTATCCTTGAGCAAGTCATTTAATCTATATGCTGTGCTTTAGTTCCTCATCTGTAAAACTTTGATAGTACCTCCCGACTTCAGAGGGGTGCGGTGAAGATAAAACCTATTAGTGATTGTGAAGGTGCTCAGATACTCCAGCGATGAGGGCCATTGTCTTTCTATCTGTCTAGACAGGCAGGTGACATTACCTCAGCATTGCAACATTCCCTTATTCTAAGGTATGTAGCTACCAAAAGCAAAAGTGGAAATTTTTGAGAATGACAGACGGCTTTATTCTGCTCCCCTTGATAAGGAGTCAAGACATCTAGAAATATAGGAGGAAATCTTCTTCAGCCTTATGGAGGATGAACAACAATAATTAATATTCACCCTTCAGAAAGATACTTCATTGTTTTTCAGACTGTGAATCATGCCCATTACTTAAATGAACTACTTTTGTGTTCGCATATGACAAGTTTTCTGGGCCAGTAACAATAAGGAATAAACTTTTTCATAAGAGGAAATGTAAACAAGAACTTTTGTATTGAAGGTCCAAAGGGAAGTATGGAAGGACAGTCACTTGCCTGCCTATTATTCTTTATTTTATCCTTTCATTGAGCATTTTCTTGACCTGTATACTGCAATATATGTCAGATTATTATAGTTGAGGTTAAAGTTGTAACTGTCTTTTAAATAAATTTTCTGTATCAGATAGTAAATTAGTAGTAGTAATAGGTAGTTGGCATATTTCCACTTCTTTGTATACCAGGAAATATTTGGGATTTTTTATTTCTGGCCGGTTATTTTTGAGTTTGGTCTCTTTTTTTTTTATAGTTCCTGTGCCTGCTTTTGATTTTACATGGTTCTTTATCAGTTCCAGAGTCATACTGACAATGTAGTATAATGAAAAATAAATAACATGTCATTAATGGCTGAAACAATCTGAAATTGAAGATGCCTTGTTTCTGTTGGGTTTTAGCCTCCATTTAGGAAAACAAAAAAAACCCCTAATTCTAACAATTTAATTATTTTGAAAAGGAAGTGATAAAAATGCTCATTTTAAAGATCATGAGTTATTATTAATCTATCATAAAATTTGTGTTATCTATAATATTAATGCATTGGTAAAACTGCACTTGGTGGTCAGGACTGATCAATTATCTCTGTTTCTTGGATCAAAGAAGCCTAAAACTATAGTATAAAACCCAGCTGATTGGTAGTTAATTCAGTATAGTACCTTATATAAACCATGAAATCAGACCTGCTTTCTGATGTTAGTCAAACGATCATCTTCTGAAATATTTTTAATTACCATGAAAACATAGACATTCAAAGCAATCTTCATATAATAGAAGTCTACCACTGGTCATGTATTTTCATAATTTGAAGAGAGAGGTTGTATTTTTTAATTATTGGGGTAGCTGGTAGTGACTGCTATATTTAGGTTGCCTAACACTTTTCACTATACAAGATTCTCATGACCTTTTTTGAGCAGTGCTAATTTCTCCAATGTTTCAAGTATGCCTTTGAAATTCAGCAGGGAGAAAGCCTAGGGCCAGAGAAGTGCCTTTTCTTTGTCCCATGAAATTGTACTGGGTTTAGCCAATTTAAAAATTACCATTTCCCTTCTATCATTTGCATTGTCCACAAAATGGTTTCAGCCTGCCAACATAATAACTGAACTTTAACATTCTAATCTAAATCCAGGCCAATATCACTGTCAAATCACCATCAGTGACAAAACACAATGGACTGGGAAACCTGGGAGCAGACAGCATCTCAGGGGCAGAGAAGGGGATTCAGCCTCAGCTTCCCTCGACACACTACCTAACACATGATCCCAGTGGCTCGCTTTCCAATCTGGGGGCATCATTTAGAGCAGTAACTTCCCCCACCTCCACGGAGGGGGAAGAGAGAGCTAAGCAAGGCTTTTCCGGGCAGTGCTCTGAGTTGAGCACATTGCCCAATGCCCGTGGTACTATCTCAGACAGGAGCATCCCCTACTTCCTTGTGAGAGTGAAAGAGCTAAGCCAGGAGGTTCCACCAATCAGATCCTGAATCCAGCACATATGGCCTCAGTCTTCCATCTCCTGTCTGGAATAATAACCTTCTGCTTCTGCCAGCTAATGTAATTTAATCCATTAGCTCAAGTGAGAGAAATCTGTGCTGCAATGCTTGAGCTTAATGGTTCAAACATGATGATGATGCACAATGAGGAGCGGGTTTCAGTTGCTCATTATAGAATTTATTTTTATCTTTTTCCTTAAAAAATAAAACCTAATCCTTAGGATATTTCACTGACGAAAAACATTATTAAGGTTGCAAAGTTGAGCACTCAAATCTTAGGAAATGACAGAATTAAGTTTGCCTATGCACTCTTTAATTACACAAGCATCATATTTTTCCAACGGGACCTCAGCTACACTCAGTGCACAGGATGGGAAGTATTCAGGGAATACAGTGCTCTGTAGTATTCTTGCCTCACTTGCTGTAAACATTTGGAAAGTGTATAGGGATTGAGACAGGAAGAGAAAGAATGTTCTGTTGGTTAAGGCAATTAATACCTGCATAAACATTACACACAGGAGCTAAATTAAGGGTGAACAGGCAACCTAATTTGTCGCATGTCCTGACTTCTGGGTGCTTAACTTTGCAACTCAAACAATATTCTGCATTCTAACATGTTGTGTGGGTTGTTTTTGGTTTTTAATTTAATAAAAGACTTGGGAGGGGAGGCATCATGGTGTGGTGGATAGCCTGGGTGCTGCATGGAGAGTTGGAGATCTGGTTTCCATTCCCAGGTCTGCCACTGAGTTGCTGTATGGATTTTGACAAATCACTTCATCTCTGTGTCTCTGCTCCCTCTCACCTTTCTATTGTCTGTGTAGACCAGGGGTCTCAAACACGCAGGCCGCATGCGGCCCCTGGAGTTATTTCCTGAGGCCCGCCATAGATGCCGATTCCACCAGCAGCCAAACTTCTCCCCTTTCCCCCCGAGCGTGCCGCGTCCCCGCTCCTCCGCCTACCTCCCAGGACTTCCCACCACCAAACAGCTGTTTGGCTGTGCTTAGGACTTTCCAGGAGGGAGGGGAGAGGAGTGGGGACACGACACACTCAGGGGAGGAGGCAGAGAAGAGGTGGGCCCGAGGCGGGGATTTGGGGAAGGAGGAGGAATAGGGGCAGGGAGGGGACGGAGTTGGGGCAGGGACTTTGGGAAAGGAGATTGGGTCATCATTTTGCTAGGCACTGTTCAAAAATATAGTAAGGGATAAATCCCTGCCATGAATATCTTACAATCTAGTGCAAAGTTTTTGATGGAACTGGGACTTGCCAAATTCAATTTAATATTTGGGGGCTATCAAACATCCATTAGATAGGAAGAACTTTTCCCACCTCCAGAAATGGGCAGGATTCAAATTGGTAACCTATAATCTGGGAGCATAATATAGTAAAATCTCATTTTGTGGGCAAGTTCGTGATGTAAAGGTAAGAAAGGTGTCATTTCATTAGTAAAAACCTACAGAATCATAATTTCAGAGGTGTCACCCTCTGCACCATGGCAGGTGAGATTTGCTGTCTCCCTGACCCCTACTCTGGCTCCCAAATTCAGCTCCACTGGTTGGTGGAAAGTTTGATAATAAAGTGTCAGAAAAGGGATGAGTTGGATATCATTTGAAAGCCCTTTCTCCTATGAACGCAATGGAACCAAACATGACAGACCTAGAAAAATTATGTAGCTATATATTAAAAAAAAGTTTAAAAATCAATGTTTTAAATTATATTTTAACACAGGAATGCATTGCTTGCATAAAAAAGAAATTTATTTTTGGTAATCGAAGGGAAGTTAGCCTTGACATGTAGGACTTAAAACATTTGTTCATCTAAATCATCATCAGTGTCGTCTCCATTTAGGGCATCACTGCTAGACATGTCACAGTGATTCTTGTCTGTGCCACACTTGCACATATCAATACAATGCAGGCTGCTGGGCAAACATTTTCAGGGTGGTGAGCATCAGGTCTTTGCATACAATCAATTGATTAGCTAATGGATTGATTTGGAAGTGCATGGTATTTCACATCAGTCCATCCTGCATGACCCATCCATGCCCGATAGAGGAGTATAGATTTGAATGCACTCAATCATCCCACTCATTCCATTGCTTGATAATCCTATTCTTGATAGCAGCTGTTAATGCACCTCTGGATGGTGGCAAGTTTTCTTTGGGGCGATCATTGGGGCTAGCAGATATGACTGGCAGGATGTATACATGGGTCATTTGCTCTGGCAGCTGACCATGTTGGAACGTATTTTTTCCCTGAAATGATGTGGTATGATACATCCTAGATATCCAAATCATTTGAAAGTACATCTTCTCCCTCTTCATCTGAAGCCATACTCAATTATTTTTCACTTCTGGAGTGCATTAGTCAATTAAACCAATATTTTATTGAAAACTGGGTTTTTGGCTTCAGAATTTTTGGACTTGGTAGGAAAGTATGTGTGTCATGAAGTCAGGAAGTGCTTTCAAGACTTTGCTGATCCAGACAACACCTGAGGCTGGGACTAGTCTCGATTAATATGCTCCTGATAGCAGACCATAACAGTAGCATGAAGAGTATCTGTGCCATCTGCTGTATCTGCAAGGAAGTCTAAGTTATTGGCAGCACAAAAATATAGACCTTTCCTTGACGAGACCTGGGGAATGTACAACCCTTCATTCAGTTCCATGCAGCTAAGAACATTGCTTGCTATTGCAGTCTCCAGGCAGAGTACTTTGTTGTAGTCAGTGGAGGAGGAAATGCTGTGCATAAGTTGCACAAGGAATTTGCTACAGGTTTTAGAATGAATTGTTAAACCAACAGCCATTTGTAGTTGTAGATTGTGCATATGCCTCACAGTTGTCATGCGTGTGTTGAAAACCTGCCTTTCACTGAAGCACTCGAACATAAGGCTTACTTACTTACTGTCATGCTTGCTGGTGCTGAAGTCACTGTGATCACAGATGCACCATTTAAAAAAAGAAAAACAGGTCACTCAGTATTATTTTTTCAGATTTGGTGTCAACTGTGGATCCCTGAAACTCCAACATACTGCAGGACACAATGCTTTTCCATAAACATTTAGCATCTGGAAACAGTCTTCATATTACTGTTGACATCAGCGCTTTGGATAGCGCCACGTCTTTTGCAGCTTATAAGTATATGCGCTGTGATTCATTTCTGTGGATAGGATTGCTAAAAACTACATCCACATCCCACAGTTCATCTTCAAAAAGTGCTTTCAGAGCTTTTCTGCTAAGCATTTGTTCCTCTTCAATCCCATTCAAAGCACATATTTATCTGTACTTAGCATTTGTGTCACCCGTTGCCACCACTTTTCCATCCATTTGAGCCCTCTGTGATGCAATTTATGAACTCCAGATGAGTTGCACAGTTTACAGTGGCAACATCAGTATTGGTTTCTGTTGCTTTTACCTTTTGACACAATATATATGTTATAGGTGTAGCACTTGATGTGACACGCAATATCGTATGCATGGGCATCTTTTGGGTCAATGCACTCACTTACCTTTATTTTCCATGGAAGATTCTTGCTAAGAATGACTGCTTCATACAGTTTCACACCTGTCTTATGTATCAAAACTGTGCTTAATGGATACTTTTGGGCTTCTGGATAACTGCAAAAGAAGCAGGTATTCTTCTCAAAATGCATGCCAGGGGACCTAGGATAAGGTGATTCTCGCCCACAACTGGCAGTTGTCTTCGCATCTTGAACTTTTTCCTGATGCTCTATGTACATCTTCTCCAACCTCGTCAAATTCAGTTTATTTGTGCATTTCTTATTGCCTGTAAGGTTCTACCAAGTATTTAACCAGGACTTCCACAGTGGTATTCTTTAAAGATTCAGCTACTCTTTGTCTTTCCATTGTTTCCTAAAAATGATCAAGATGAGAGTAAAAATGAGAAGATTGTAATAAATTATTTTGGGATTATAATTATGTTATGTAATGTTTGTTATGTAACTATGTGCATACCGTTTGTGGATAGATTCCAGTAATTTCTGGCACGATGCTGGTGTCTTCATCAGTGCCTCAGTACAACTCTTGGCATAGTAAATAAAGTTGATAATCAATACCACTGAAACACTTCTTTTTTTGCCAGTGATGCCAAATCAACTTGATGCATTCCTTCCTTTTATAGTAATTTGTAACATTAAAGAAATTAAGCAGGTATCATTTTCTGAGACTGAACTGATAACACAGTACTGTCAACTGAGGGCCACAATTTAACTTATGAGGGCTGCTTGTTTGACAAAACTTTCTTAAAGTATAATTTAAAAAAGGTTTTTTTAAGCGTTCTCTTGAATATATAGCTACATATTTGTTCTAGGTTTGTTGTTTGGTACCATTGTGTTTGTGGGAGAAGGGCTTTTGAATGATATTCAACTTGACCCATTTCCAACAATATTATCAAAATTTCCATGAGCCAGAGGACTTGGAGCAGGAAGCCACGGGCAGGAAGTCTCATCTACCACACTGCAAACAGTGACACTATTGAAATTATTATTCTGTAGATTTTTACAAATCAAAAGTCACCACTCCTATCTTTCTGTCATTAACTTGCCTACAGAATTACACACGGTCCCAGATTACTACAGGTGAAAGGCTCCATAGCTCCAAAGCAATGTTCTGAGGCATCCAATCCCTGTTAATGTTATACTTTGATAATTATGTTTGCTTTCTGAAAAGGTAACTTTATTAAATCAAGTTCTGTCCTTTTTGGACTGTATGTAGGTAGGGCTTCCACTCTCTGGACACACTGCTAAAATCATCCACACATTGCTATCAGTCTAAAACACGCTCTACATCTTCCACACCCTATTCTTAAAAGGACAGCTCCTATTAAACAAATACAAATAATGCAAATGCAACAATAAAACAAATTATTAAACCAAGATTCACATTCATTTTAATAAATACAGTTTTCACAATATAAAATTTTTCTAACAATTACTCTTGTATCCACTAATTTTTACTTACACATACACACAAAATTTGTCATATTCACATGAATTATCATCAGGTTTTGAACCCACAACCTTAAGACCTACTGTACAGATCCCTTACACTACAGCTGTAAGAGTAATGGGGGAGATATGTTGTTGTTCCCTTTGTGGACCAGCTCATGCAGAGTGTTACAGCACTTTCATTGCCAGTGAGTTACACAAGTATTTGTGAGCAGCAGTGCAATACTGGCATCCATTTTTGTAGTTTCTATTTGTGGCTGTGCATGATCCAGTGGTTACAGACAGAATCGCTAAATGTAACAATGTCCTGTTTGGGTCATCTGTGTGTACTGAATCCAGTACCTCTGAATGTAAAAGTGGCCTCTTCCACTTGAGATAAAGAGCCAGATCTCTTTGCACAGAAATACTCACAGTCAGAAACCTCTGTATGTGCAGCTGCTAGAGAGTGATGCAGAAGGACGTTGCAAAGTCAATGAGTCTTGGCTCTGTTATAGCTCTATTCCTGGTTTCTATTCAATTATCTGTAAAATGGTGAATGATAGTTACCCCAAACAAGGTATGAAAGCCTGGCTCATAGTTTGGGTTGTGAAAGGCACAGAAATATTAAGAGCATTCAGTGAAAGAGAAAGGAGTAGAATTCATGGGCTCTTGGCTTGCTGTTTAGTGTGCCTAATACTAGACTACAGAGCTTTGTGTTCTTTTTCTTTTTCCCCCCACTTTGCCCCCCAATATATGTGAAGTCTGGAGTGAGGGCCAAAAGCACATTATTTGTCAGAATGAATACTGCATAATATATAATTATCCCTTAGGAACTCTCACTGACTACCGTGTGGCTTCCTGAGGAAATATGTGAACCCTCATGAGTAAGTAAAGTCCAATTACAAGAATACAGTCAACTTGAACTGCACTCAGTCTCACCATTATAATGTTCATCTCAGTTTTTTTAAACTGGGTGGCTTTCAAGTTAGCAGTATCCTTGCAGCTGGATTTGACTTAGTGATGTGACTGCAAAACAATTACAAAAATTGGAACAGCCTTTGGTGCACTTATTTTTCTTTTATGACAATGTTGTATGAAAGTCTTATCTCTATGATTAATCTTTTAAAGTCTTTCCAATCATAGACTCTGAACCTGGAAGCAGTTACTCATGAGCATGTATTTATTCCTGCATGGAGTTCCACTGAAGTCAATGAATTTTGCAAATCACCTTTTTCTTTTTTTAATTTTGTTTCCCCTCTGGCTATGTGACAAACCTATACAAACAAAAAGGGGAGATGATTTCTGGAGGACAAGCAGGGGAGCTGAATATGCCCAAAATACTATCTAATACACAAAGTTAAGACACTGGAAAAGATTGAGAACGTGTTTTGTTTTATTTTTCTCAAATCTCTTTTAGTTAGTAAAACATTAGGAGTTACTTATAACAATGTGAGGTTAAAAAATGTAAAGTGAAGTATGATTGTTTTAAGTAGATAAAACAAACCTTTAAATCTAATCTAATATATGCCCTATTTTGATTTTCCAGAAGAGTTCTTTATAATTCTCCATGTGCTCATTTAGATTTAAGTGATGCTTACTGCCAGCTACTTTTTTTCCTGTCATGAACAGATGATTACTCTTGAAAAATAAAACGAGCATTGCACGTATTTTAGTCTTGACAGTTATAGTTCTTAGATCTTCCTCCTTAGTGTTCCCAGTTGAGTTAGCTGAAGTCATTGGTGTAAAAGATAGGAATTATACATGATATTAAAAATTTTAGAAAGATATTGCTGAACAATTTGTATATTAAATTGACCCTATAGAATTTTCTCTTTTACTGCAAAGGGGAGAAGAAGTAAGAGAAATTATGACAAGAAGAAACCTTTTCTGCATTTAAAACAATTCAAAAAGCACTGTATAATGGGCACCATTTTTATAGTTTCAATAGCTATTAAATATGCTTAGAGAAATTTTTGTTGTAGTATCTGAGATCCTTCCAGGTTAATTAGTTTAGCAATAATGAAGTTTCCGGTAGACTTTGTGGAGTCTCTGGTTTTTCTCCCTGTCTGTGTTACAAAAATTTCTGCTTGGGGTACTTTATTGGTTCTTTTTTGGATGAGATAGAGAGGGGATGTCTGATGTGAATGTCATTCTGGCGAAGATGGAAAAGCTTTATCAAAGAGATTTATGTAATGTTTCCTAATGGTCATCAGACTCTGGATTAATACATGTCACAACCAAACCCCTTAACTGAGAATGGTTTTGTGATCTTCACTGTCCCAAAGAAATGCAGTTACCCCCTTATTAAAACATGTGAAAGGCTTACTGAAAAAAAGTTCAGTCTTGGATCATTTATACCCCCTTTTCTGTTCTTGTCACCACCTTCTCTTTTTCCTATTTGCAAGAATAATTCCCTCTCTGTCCCATACCTACTGATAACATCAGCAGTTCCCTAGGAAGCCCTTTGTAAGGATCGCTGCTCTGGCCGCGTAGGTGGTGGTCTACAGACACTTGTACCTTATTCTCCACAAGCTAGCTGTATGGGACTTCATGTGCTTTTCTCCAGGCTTTGTGCAACTTCTGCAAGTGTGTACTCCAACCAACGGAACATTTGTAGTTTCAGGAAAGTGCAACAGTATTATATATTACATCACTGACTGAGGAAGGGAAGTCTTACTACAACCAGGACAAAAGCAGGAAAAGCTAGAGGGGAGCCAAATACGATTTAAAATTAAACAAAAATAATTATAATTACATCAATATGACTTTCTTATTCAATAAGCCTATAAACATTTTTATGACATTAGTTCACTGAGCATAAATAAGCTTCAGGTTCCCTGAACTTTAGTTAATTTATTTCCAGACACATTTTTTAAAGATCTGCAAAAAAATTGGTGTGGTATTAGGTTTTTTCTCCCTTTGTAACATACAAGGTGTCCTGCCGTCCGTCCTGTTTCAATACACTGCCTCTTGTTGCAGTGTTCCCTAGTGTGGTACAACTTTGTATAAAAAGCTGCTATAATTTTTCATAGTTATATTAAGTCTTTTGTATGTTTACCCTTACTATAACAACACCTACTAGTAATCAAAAGATTGGGTCTCAATTAGGTTTAGCAACAAATGTGCAGTAGAGTTTATCTTTAAATTTTTAATGTGATAAAATGATGATGGTAACACTTGAGCGCATCATTATCTTTCCGATCAGATTCATCATCTGATACAGCTGTGGTGCTGTTATCTGCTATTTCCCAAGCCACAATTTCCATGTCAGTTTGTGGCTAAACCCCAACATCTTGACAATCCCTTTTTATCCAGTTCAACATTGATCTTTCATCTACTGCATACTTATAACCAGCAGTTTTTTGCCAAAAAAACTGACAAGACTGTATTGGGCATCATCAACAGTATCAGGCTTGATTTTGGAGAGCAAAGATGAAACAGCTGTTTCATTGTCCAGTACTTGTGCATTCAATATATGGCCGTAAATTTTTCCATCTTTCTCTTGCTATTATAGTCTTGATGCTTTTCCCTACACGTCTAATGGTGTTACATATACTTCTACGTTGTTGAAACAATGGTTCAGAACTAGATTTTGTCTCTTAAGACAATTTTTTCCATCATACCACTTTCATAGAATCATAGAAGATTAGGGTTGGAAGAGACCTCAGGAGGTCATCTAGTCCAACCCCCTGCTCCAAGCAGAACCAACACCAACTAAATCTTCCCATTCAGGACTTTGTCAAGGTGGGCCTTAAAAAACTCTAAGGATGGAGATTCCACCATCTCCCTAGGTAACCCATTCGACTGCTTCACCACCCTCCTAGTGAAATAGTGTTTCCTAATATCCAACCTAGACCTCCCCCACTGCAACTTGAGACTATTGCTCCTTGTTCTGTCATCTTCCACCACTGAGAACAGCCAAGCTCCATTCTCTTTGGAACCCCCCATCAGGTAGTTGAAGGATGCTATCAAATCTCCCCTCATTCTTCTCTTCTGCTGGCTAAACAAGCCCACTTCCCTCAGCCTCTCCTTGTAAGTCGTGCCTCAACCCCCTAATTATTTTCGTTTCCCTCTGCTGGACTCTCTCCAATTTGTCCACATCCTTTCTGTAGTGGGGAGCCCAAAATTGGATGCAGTACTCCAGATATGGCCTAACCAGTGCCGAATAGAGGGGAATAATCACTTCCCTTGATCTGCAGGCAATGCTCTTACCAATGCAGCCCAATATGCCGTTAGCCTTCTTGGCAACAAGAGCACTGCTGACTCATATCCAGCTTCTCATCCACTGTAATCCCCAGGTCCTTTTCTGCAGAACTGCTGCTTAGCCAGTCAGTTCCCAGCCTGTATTTTCATTGTGTCTCATAGTCTCTGGACATATTTTCCAAGACGTTGCTTTAATTTGGCATGCCAGCACTCTTTGCCATGTCATATCCAGAAATGCCAAATTGTAGGAGGAAAAGATTCTCAACAGTAGGCGGTAGGAAAGGTGCAATCATTTTTGCCATATAAAATAGTCATAAAAGGATAAGTGGCTAAATTTTCAAAAGAGAAATGCAGTATTACTAAATGCGTCTTGACAAAAGTGTGTTTTACAAATTTTCCTTTGACCTACCTTTCCACATGGAAAATAACTTTATGGCATAACCCTTATCTTGCTTTTTCAATGCTGACTGAAAATTCCTTTTACGTTGCTAGGGGGAGTGACTTTTAGGGCTTTCTGGTGCATGGCTGGTGTTTGGTCGGCATATCCTGGGGTCTTCTATTTGTCTACAGCAGTGGGGCTGCTCTTTTCTGTCTCACATCCCACTGTAGGTGCATTCAGTTTGGTTTCTTTGGGGTATAATTAAAGCATGCTACTTCCTTAGTAGATGCTGGATTTTTCTGATGAGTCGTTTGTTTTTCTTGTAGTAACATATTTTCCTAGTGGAGTTCCTAAGCATAATTAAAGGTGTTTAGCAGTCACTCATCCATGGATGATATTTTGTATGTATGCACACTGCTTAATTCAGTAATCTGTTTTCCATTGGGGGAAATTTACAAGCACATAACCCCTGCCTCACACAAACTGTTTCCCACAAAGATTCCTCATGCAACGTGTGAGGTTTCTTTATTCTCAGCTATATGAATTACATTATCACTCTGATACCAACACATTTAAACAATAACAAAAAACTTGATTAAAGTATGTGTAACCCTGCTGTCTGGTCTTCAGAGAAACTGTATCATCTGTAAATAATAAACAAAAGCAAAATCAGCATTGGGAATGTGTCGTAGTTCTCTCCTACTAATGGTCAGGCATTGGGAAATCTCCTATTTCCCCGTGACTGTTGCCAGCTGGTGTAGCTTCTAAGACAATTTGAGGGGCTGTTTACTTAAAGAGCCTAATGATCAATTTTGTAGCAATGGCCCACAGTCCTGTCATTTTGATTTTTTGAATAATGTACATTAAAAAGAAAATGTGTTTTGATGGCTTGAAGACATATCTTAGATCCAGGGGTACTCTGTTTTCTAATCTCAGCGCTGACGCTGACTCACTGTTTGGTAAATCATTTAATCTCTCCGGACCTGTTTCTGCACTCCATAAAATGGGAAAGTAACACTTACTTTAGGAGTGGATTCTAATACCCTTATTCATATTAAGCAATATCTTACTTCATGTGTAGCTTCATTGATTTTACTCGGACTGCCCAAAAAATAAGATGATATTCAACATTAGTGACTGTAAGAAGGTGGTCCTTCGTATTTAAGGTATAGATTTCATCCTTTTTTTTTCTATAAAGCACCTGGTATACACATGGCATTGTGTAAATAATAATAATGTTTATTTCATCCAACATTTTGAGGCTTAATTAGTCAAAGTTTTTGTAAATTGCTTGGTATATAAAGGACTGTACAACTTATTATTATTATTATTATTATTTATTAAAATGTCTTAGAATTCATAACTCACACCAATATCTTTCAGTTTCTGGGAACCTCAAACATCCAGACTTCAGTCTTTCTTTGGTCATTGTCATTTGTCCAAATGTATTATTTAAGTTTTGGTTAGTTTACAGATAAAATATTACAATTTTACTGTCTTTTACGTTTTTATATTTCAGAACATTTTCAGGAACAAAGAAAGAATTGCATGCAGAAATCTGTCTCTAAAAACATTTCAGGATTTTAATCTATTTCATACATACTGAAGGAGTTCAGTCTGCAATTTTTTCACATTATATGTACTTGAATTATAATTTCAGGTTATTTTTCTAGGAGTTTTTTGGGGGGAAGTAACAGTTTATGATGCACTTTCTATGATGATGTAATGTTCTGTCATATATGTTCATTGTCTCTGAATTAGTCACCATGTAGAACTTGCTTTTTTCCTGTTTCTAGCAGCCTGTAGGAACTGTTCCTCTTGGTATGCCAGTAACGAGAAAAAAAGAGGATGAGGTTTCGGTTGGAAGCACGCCTTTGGCAAAGCAGCAGTCAAATCAAGCTTCTGAGTATGCCAGCAGCCCTGTCAAAACAAAAACTGTAACAGGTACATTCTCTTTTTAATTGAATCTAACCATTTCATCTTTCCACCCCCACATATCACACACGCATTTTTAGTGGCATCACACTTTTCTGACTTAAACAGTTCGTTTTAAAACGTTCACTTAATTTACAATTTATGTAATTAAAAATCATCAGATTTTTCATTTCTAAAACACATTTTATTTGCCTCTTTTTTTGCTATTAGTATTGAGTCCATGCTCTTTCAGACAGTGCTTTTGCTAAACTGGGTGAAGGAGATGCACTTACAGTAGAATTGTAATGATTATCTTGATATATATTGTTAATGGGACTACTCACATAATCTCATTCTGGCACGTTAAGAAGTCTTATGTTTAAATAAAGTACAATGCAGTACTTTCAATTCCACTTAGTTATGGAAAATGTATTCGCCACCACTTTTTCTGTCTTTAACAAAACTTAAATGCTGGAGTAGTTTGTGATCGTTAACAAATGTCTATGCTTATGTTGTAGTGTGCTGTTACTGATTGTCAATAGACATTTCTGGGCCATCATAGCGTGCTTCAGTTTTTATAAAAAGACACAAGCCAACTAATTGATTCTATCCATTTAAAAAGTGTAGTAATTCTTATAAAATACAGGGGGCCAAATTCTGCCTTCATTTACACTAGTGTATATTCCATATAAACTTATCGTTGTCCTCATTGCTATGTTATTCTGTCAGCACTATATGATTGACATCTTTAGGAATCTGGTTTGGAATCTGGCAAAAATGATGCATGGGTTAATAGTTTCCCAGTTGATGAGTGATTTTTCTGCAGAATTTGTTATAATGAGCACTACTCCCTCTGAGGATTTGTTATCACTACAACCTGAGTAAATGAGATGTTTCTTCTTTTGCTTTAAGTATCTTGTTATCTGCACCTATCAATCTGCTTTCATTGATGCCCAGGATTTCAAGTTTATAGTTGTCCATCTCCTTCATGATGGCAGAAATCTTTGATATTTGAAACATTGTTCTCATGTTCCACTAACCAACTCTGAAGTGTGTTCTTGTGCTAGCATCAAAGTTTTTGGGTTGTCATGCAGCATTAGGGGTCGGCAAAGTAATTTTTAACAGAGTAGTAGCCAGTAAGATGTTTCTACAAAGCCAAATTGTTAGCCTTGTGTTCAGTCCTCCCGACTTTACCTGGACTTGGGACCAGCAGCCACATCAGTGTGCAGCAGATGGGCTTATGTTGCAGAGCTAGCAGCTGAAGCTGCTGCTGTGATAGGAAACCACAGAACTGTTTACCAAGTGACTAAAACTCTGTGTGAAAATTTCAAAACAGAACATGACCAATAAAAAGCAAAGATTGAAAAAATGCTTACAACTGAGGTAGAACAGAAAAACAGATACGCAAAGCATTTCAAAGAAGTACTCAGTAGACTCAGCCCCATCACAGCACCAGATTTGATGAAACGTGAATCTGATCAACTTGACATTAACATTGATCCAACAGAGGTATTAGAAGCAAAGGCTGCAGTCAAAGAGCTGAAAAATAACAAAGCAGTGGAGGATGATCAAATTACAGCAGCAATGCTAAAAGTACTTGATACCCCCATCTAATGAAATTGACAGAATTGTTCAATGAAGTTTGGGGGAAAAAGAGCCCTCTTGACCACTGGAAATATGGAATCATCTGAAATATCACCAACTAGCAGCTCATTTGCACCAGAATCAGAAGGGAGTGCTGGAGATATTTGGGTCATATACTTTGGATGACAACACACAGTTTTCCACATGAAGCTTGTCAAGTGAATACCAACTGATTTAAGGAAATGAGGATGCCTTAGAGCCAGGGCCGTCTCTACCATTTTTGCCGCCCCAAGCTCTGAAAAAACCTGTCACCGCCGAATTGCTGCCGTGGACAGCAGGAGAGAGAAGCTGATGCCGAATTGCCGCTGCCACGGAAACTCTGCCGCCCCTTTCTGACTGCTGCCCCAAGAACCTGCTTGGAACGCTGGTGCCTGGAGCTGGCCCTGCTTAGAGTAGTGGTCCCCAAACTGTGGGGCGCGCCCCCCTAGGGTGAAGTGGAAGAACATATGGGGGGCGGGGCAGAGTCTGGGTCAGCTCCCCACCCTTTGCTCTGCTCCGGCCCTGTTCCAGCCCTGCCTCAGGGCCAGCTGTTGCTCTACTCCCAGCCATACCTCTGGCCCCACGGCAGTCCCCAGCTCCCGCTTCCAGCTCTGGTCCCACTCCTGGCCCCGGCTCCCAGTGTGGGTGCAGCCCAGGTAAGGTGGGGGCGTGACCGAAAAAGTTTGGGGACCCTGCCTTAGAGAAACCTTAAAAAGAATCCTTAGCAGGAAAGGCAGAATAGTTGAGTGAACACAACAGAGCAAATGGAAGCAGCAACAAATGACAGAGATGAATGGAAGAGATGGTTTCCGACCTATGTGTCAACATTGGTGTGGGAAGGATGTATATATAATAACTCTGTGTGTGTGTGTGTGTGTGTGTGTGTTTTTCCAGTTATTCAGTAGAATTACTCAAGATTTTCACTAATATAACTGAAATCAGAATCTGGTACTCTAATTCTAGTTCTTTTTAATTGCTATTTTGTTACTGAATGTATGCATTTGAAAAGGAACAGTGACAGAACATATGCCTTTACAGTGGATATTACGGATATGGCTATGACATCATTGATAGTGAAAACATTTGAAAATTGTTCAAAGATTTAGGCCACTTCATTACTTCACATATATGTGGTCTTTATTTCTATTACTAAGAATATATATTTTCTAGTATTCTGCATAAATCAGCATCATAAATTAAATTTTGCTTCAGAACATTTATTGTGGCACACATCTCTTGTGGCTAATTACATGATTCCACTCTTACAAGACACAGAGTTAAAACTTTCTAGTGAAATTTTTGTGATTTTGAATGTTTGATTGGCAATTAAAAATAGGATTTGATATGTTTTTATAAAGCTTTTATCACATAGACATTAATAGAATGAATATGGTATGATGAGATAACATGATTTTGCCAATTAATTGATCTTTAACTATTGATGGTAAATAGGCCCAATGGCCTGTGATGGGATGTTAGATGGGGTAGGATCTTAGTTACTACAGAGAATTCTTTCCTGGGTATCTGGCTGGTGAATCTTGCCCACATGCTCAGGGTTCAACTGATTGCCATATTTGGGGTCAGGAAGGAATTTTCCTCCAGGGCAGATAGGAAGAGGCCTTGGGGGTTTTTCGCCTTCCTCTGTAGCATGGGGCACGGGTCACTTGCTGGAGGATTCTCTGCTCCTTGAAGTCTTTAAACCATGATTTGAGGACTTCAATAGCTCAGACATAGGTGAGAGGTTTATCGCAGGAGTGGGTGGGTGAGATTCTGTGGCCTGCATTGTGCAGGAGGTCAGACTAGATGATCATAATGGTCCCTTCTGACCTTAATATCTGAGTCTATGAATACTAAACTAATAAAGGAAACTCTTTTGTTTAGCTGTCTGGTATTTCAAGAATTAAATCAATTTAAAAAGGGCAAATGATTCATTCAGTATGCTTTCTTGTCTGAAGAAAATCCACTTTTGAAGGATACTTCAAGAATTTAGTTTATTGGAGTTTTTGTTTGCATAAGACATCTAAGCTATTCTAATAATACATGTGTGCTTTTAATGGTTAATATTGATATGAGAGATTGTTCTGTAATAATTATGAAGCCACAGTGTGTGTTCTGAAATTGATTATATTGTTGTCATAAATACGTGACTGTGACTGAAATTATGTGAATATTTGTGATATAATTTCAGTAATGAACCATTGATCAAAAAACAAAATAGAGCAGAATGGTGACAGGAACCCAAGCTGAATACATCTATTTTTTCATAAACTGAAAAGGAAACTTGGGGGAAATTAACACCATATTCGTGTTAGATCAGAAGGGGGGATTACAAACTGGATTTTCAAAGGGAAATAGGAAAGGGAGTTGGGAGTGATAAAATAGGAAGGTAAAATCTCTACCCTTTGCTTCTTTCAAATCTTTCATCCTCAGGACCATTCTACAGTGATGCCTATAAGAAAGTAGTCAATTAAAGGTGGTTTGATGGACAAACAGGATGTCTGTTGGCACTTTATCAATTTATAATTTTTAAAAGATGATGTATGTATATATGTACGTTGTGAAAAAACAGAGGGAGTGAGGGAACTGGAGCAGGCTTGCTAAATGAACCAACCAGAGACATCTGGTGCAGGGAAGGAACCTCAAGCAGCTGGTTCCTTATAAGAGAGCTATTGCTGCTCTGGAAAGAGGGAACTGACTCTGAGAAGCTGCAAGGGAGTCAATTTGGTTAGGGCACCTGTAAGCTGATAATAGAGACACTGCGATGAAACCTTTTTCCACTCCCCCGGCACTGAGGTAAGACATATTTCTGGGGACTCTGTGAGTGATTGGGGAAATTCATATTTTTTTGTTTCTGTTTGCATTTTTGGAACTTTGTAAATAAAGAAACCAGACCCTAAGAAGGACTGTGATTGAAGGAAAAAAGACTATGGGGGGCTTGTTTAAAGACCCCTGAAAAGGGGGAAATGTGCAACACTGCACAGGCACCCCGGCTACCAGACATAAAAATGTATATATACTATATTCCTCTTCCACCCCACCTTTCATATGCTCCTTATCTCATTATATTGTAAGCTCTTTAGGCAGAGACCTTGTCTTCATATGTATTTGTTCAGAGTCTAGCAAAATGGGACTCGTATTTTGATTGGGGGTTTCTGGCTGCTAGCATAATTCTCCTTCCTCTTTTAGCCTTAATCCCATTTATATGGGATTGGCTCTTGGAATACTTTTTCTCCATTCCAGTCTTTCTTGACTCAGTTCCTCAGAAACTCCACAACTAATCAGATCTCTTTGTATGACATCTATCCACCTAGTTTTGGGTCTTCCAACTCTTTTCTTACCCTCCACTTCAAAGTTTAATATCCTGTTCTTATTTGAGTGATTGCACATGTGCATTCCTCTCTTGATGTGTGCATGCCCCACATTTGCCATAAATTTTTCCTTGGTGGTACCCATTGGGATGGCTCAAGTACCCTTTACTGCTGCGCAATTCTGGTGCCAGTAAGAAGCAACCAGCCAACCCCGTGTCCTCTCACTTCCTCCTTACCTCCTGGGATGGTCACCGGAACTGCTCTTCTTGTATTCACCAGTTCTCTCAGTGGACTTTCCTCTGTATATTGTCAATAGTTAGTTAGTTTTAGTGAAGTTATTAGTTAAGTAGTTAGATTTCAGTGTTTATGAGGGTTTTTTTGACCAATTCCCAGTGCCTAGGGATGCCGTGGTCACCAAGCTTAAAGCCCTGCATTTCCTGCAACAAGGCTATTCCTGAGTGACCCACACTCAAGTTATTTTAAGTGCCTGGGGAAGCTCATACTGGGGACCATTGACAAATCTGCAAGGACTTTAAGTCTTGCACGAAGAAGGATAGGGAGGCCAGGCTAAAGTTTCTACTCATGGAGGCGGCACTCAGACCTCCATCTGAGTCAGGGCAATCAGACTCAGCACCGAGTGCCTTGGCATCAGTAAGGAATGCTCCTCCTACTGTAGCAGAATTCACATTACCAATTGACAGTGCTTCCATTCATCCTGTCTGCAGCTGCTTGCATATTCACAAAATGTATGGCCGTATTGGCAGCTTTCCTCAGGAGATTAAGGGTTCTGGTCTACCTTATGTGGATGACTGGCTAGTCAAAGACTGGTCCATGGCTCAGGTTGTGTTCAGAGTTCAAATCATCCAGTTGATGTTCATAGCCCTAGGCCTTCTGATCAATGCAGACAAGTCTACCCTTTGTCTGGTACAGAGGATAGAGTTTCTTGGGGCGTTATTGAACTCTACTTAGATCAGGGTGTTCCTTCCCAAGTTACAATTCCAATCAATCCAATCCCTGGTGACACACCTCAAAGGTCATCCAATCACAATAGTCTGAAACTGTGTCAGGCACCTAGGCCACATGGCCTCATGCACATATGTTGTACAGCACAGAAGACTGAATTTCAGACCTCTCCAGATATGGCTGGCCTCGGTATACTTGTCAAGCTGTTCCCATCTGGACATTGTGCTCACAGTACGCTCAGAGGTTCACATCTCTTTGAATTGGTGGTTGGATCCTCTCAATGTTTGTGCAGGCATTCGCCTTTATCCACTCTCAACCTTCAGTGACTCTGGTCTCAGACGAATTAGCGTGGTGAGCTCACTTGGGGCTCATCTGAACTCAGCATCTTTGGTCTCTGGCAAAATCTCTCTTCATATCAACGTCAGAGACTCAGGGCAGTTTTTTTCGCCTGTCAGATGTTCCTGCCTCATATCAGGGCAGAAGCTTATTTGTTCTTACAGACAACATTGCAGCCATGTTTTATCTACATAAGAACACAAGATTGGCCGTACTGGGTCAGACCAAAGGTCTATCCAGCCCAGTATCCTGTCTGCCAACAGTGGCCAATGCCAGGTGCCCCAAAGGGAGTGAACCTAATAAGTAATGATCAGGTCATCTCTCTCCTGCCATCCATCTCCATCTTCTGACAAACAGAGGCTAGGGACGCCATTCCTTACCCATCCTGGCTAATAGCCATTAATGGACTTAATCTCCATGAATTTATCTAGTTCTCTTTTAAACCCTGTTATAGTCCTAGCCTTCACAACCTCCTCAGGCAAGGAGTTCCACAAGTTGACTGTGCGCTGTGTGAAGAAGGACTTCCTTTTATTTGTTTTAAACCTGCTGCCATTAATTTCATTTGGTGGCCCCTAGTTCTTATATTATGGGAACAAGTAAGTACTTTTTTTTTATTCACTTTCTCCACACCCCTCATGATTTTATGTACCTCTATCATATCCCCATAGGCAAGGAGAGAGCTCACTCTTCCCTCCTTTGTTAGGAAGCAGTTCACCTATGGGAATTTTGTATAGCCCATTCAATCAACCACCAGGTCTCTTAACTTCTGAGGGTGTAGAATGAACTGGCAGATCACATGAGCAGGTCTAGCTCCAGTCACAAGTGGTCTCTTTGCCCGGATGTAGCTAGAGGCATTTTCCAGCAATGGGAGACTCCCCAAATAGACCTGTTTGTGAACAAGGACAACAGACAGTGTAACCAGTTCTGCTCCCTTCAAGGCTGCAATCCAGGTCCTATTATGAATGCCTTCCTGCTACCCTGGATCGGACAGTTTTATTATGCTCTTCCCCCAATCCCACTCCTACAGAGAGTGCTACTAAAGATCAAGTGGATTATATTTATAGCCCCACCAACATTGGTTCTCCACTTAGACCTCTCAGTGGTGACTCCAATCTTGCTCCCATTGCACCTGGATCTGATCTCTCAGGACCATGGTTGGCTGCTCTACACAAACCTGAGTTCCCTTCATTTAACAGTCTGGAAGCTCCACAGCTAAATCCCAGAGAACAGGCTTGCTCAGAGCAAGCTCTCCAGATCTTATTAAGTAGTAGAAAGCCCTCCACCAGGACTGCCTGCCCATCAAAATGGAAGCGGTTCTTGTTCTGGGCTTCCCAAACTAGAGTCTCGCCAATGCATTCATCCATCCAAAATATACTCAACTATTTGTTGCACCTGAAACAGCAAGGCTTAGCAGGACCCTCTATCAGGTCTACCTGTCAGCAATACGCACTTTCCACCCTCAAGTGGACAGTCACTCTGTTTTTTCAAATGCCATGGCAGTCAGATTCCTCAAAGGCCTAGAAAGGTTGTACCCTGAAGTAAGGAAGCCTTTTCCTCCTCGGGACTTGAACCTGGTCTTGTCAAACTTATGGGACCACCATTTAAACCTTTAGCAATGTGCTCCTTACTATACCTCTCTTGGAAGGTGGGTTTTTTTTAATTGCCAACATGTCTGGCAGAAGAGTTTCTGAGCTGTACGGAGCTACCATAGACAGTCTTTTTTAAAGAAAGGTGTATTTATGTCCTCACCCGAGTTTCTTCCCAAAAATAGTTTAGCAATTTTATAGTAATCGAGCAGTTTACGTACCTGGCTTTTCCAAAGTCTCATGCAAATAAGAATGAACGATTACAGTAATTGGATGTTAGACACACTCTAGAATTCTTCATAAAAAAGACTAAACTGTTTCAGCGTTCCATCTTAACTGTTCATGGCTGTAGCAGAGAAAATGAGAGGTCTCCCAATGTCTGCGCAGAATTTCATGTATCTGCACTTGTTATGATCAGACAGGCGTTTAGCCGCCCAGTAATCTGACTGCTCATTCCCCGGGATCGCAAGCATCCTCAACAGTGTTCTTAGTACAGATCCCCATCCAGGACATTTGTAAAGTAACAACCTGGTCATCAGTGCACACTTTCTCCTCCCATTAAGTCATCACCCATTGCTTTAGGGATAATGACAAATTTGTTGAGCTATGTTATGCTCTGTGTATATGTGAACTCTGTGTATATTACTGCTTGGAAGTCACCAAGAGTGGAAAGCACATGTGCAATCACTCAAAGAAGAAAAAACAGTTAGTCACCTTTTGTAACTGTTGTTCTATGAGATGAGTTGTCATATGTCCATTACAGAACTCACCCTCCTGGCCCTCTACATTGGAGTTTCTAGAAAAAAGGAACTGAACTCGTCTGGGCACTTTATACTGATGCTGGCAGCCCACGGCAGCAGAGGATGCTCAAGCTACCCCAATAGGTACCACTGAGGGAAAAATTCTGATGACTGTGCATGGGGCATGCATACACCAAGAGTAGAATAGAAATATGCAACACATCTCAAAGAACAACAATTATTAAAGGCTAGTAACCATTTTTTTCCAGTATAGTTTTCTGATCTTCTTTTCACATGTCCAAACCATCTAAGTGTGGATTTCCTCAGTTTTTCTATAATTCGTACCACCTAATTTCTCCTAATTTGTTCATTCTGAACATGGGCCATCCTTGTGTAAGCAGAGTCAGAATGAGCTCTACCCTGACATTTGGTGGTGACTTGTGGAAAAGGACTTCAGGAGCTGATCTCGTTTGCATGGGCACACCCACCCCGCCTAGCATGATGGGACTGATTGCCCAAATGGTCACTTTGGCTGCTGTGGGATCCCCAGTCTCTCTGTTATTGGGGCAGGAGTAATAAAATGTTTTTATCCTAGTTATGTGAATCAAGGACAGTAGAACTGTATTTGGCATTTTATGACGGAGGGATGCTCCCTCAACTAAGGTTTCAGAGTAGCAGCCATGTTAGTCTGTATCCGCAAAAAGAAAAGGAGTACATGTGGCACCTTAGAGACTAACAAATTAATTTGAGCATAAGCTTTCATGAGCTACAGCTCACTTCATCAGATGCATGTAGTGGAAAATACAGTGGGGAGATTTTATATACACAGAGAACATGAAACAGTGGGTGTTACCATACAGACTGTAACAAGAGTGATCAGGTAAGGTGAGCTATTACCAGCAGGAGACCGGGGCAGGGCGGGGGGAGGAACCTCAACTAAGTAACAGTTGCTAGACAAGGGACATGCGTTCCAAAGCCCAGTGAACTGTGAGAGGCTGGGGATAGGTATATGTACTTGGTAGTGTGGGCCCCTTCTGATGGCTCTAAACACCACTTTGACCTTTCCTCTCTCCACTGTGTAATAACAGAGCTAATTCTGACTCCATTAGGAGTCTTGTTACATGCTGCAGAGCTGAAATCACTGATACCTAGGTCTAAGCATTAGAACAACTTTGGGCTCGTGGTTCTGAGTGCACCAGCACTGGGGTCCCACTACCAACAGCTGAAATCACTAAAGAGCTGAATTCACTGAGACCTGTGTTAAGTGTGGTGGGGGAGGTCTGAAGGCATATTGGTGAGTGGCTAGCAGGACGGCTGGCGGAGAGGCACAGCTGGTAGTGAAGACTGCAGCAGAACCCCACGGAGAGGCGTGGTAATCGGCCGTCAACCCGAGCAACGGAGCATGTAAGATGCCCACATACTTCCACCCAGGTTGGGAGGTAAACTCTGAAGATGAACTTCTGAACTCTGGGGGCTGCACTGACCAAGGACAGAAACTGTGTGAGGAGTGACTTTTGGGTTGCTGGGCTCAAAAACCACTCTGGAGTTGCACTGACCAAGGACAGAAACTGTGGGTGGGACGACTGTTGGGTTGCTGGACTTAAGACCCTGAGGGGAAAAGGACACTGCCAAACTTACTTGGAGGTGGGTCTTTTGCTCATTGTTTGTGTTATGAATCCTGTTTGTGGTGTTTCCCCAACATAATGCCACATTGTTTCCCTCCTTTATTAAAAGGCTTTTGCTGCACTCAGACTCTGCTTGTCAGAGGGGAAGTATTGCCTCTTAGAGGCACCCAGGGGGTGGTATGTAATTGTCCCAGGTCACTGGGAGGGGGCTCGAGCTGATTTTGCATTGTGTTATTGAAACAGCACCCCTAGATACTGAACATATGCTTTTGTTTTAGGATTCATATTGTAGCCTACTGAGCAGAATTGGTTTCTGGTGAGAGGATTTAGGGAGGGAAGATCTGGCCTGTCAGTGAAGTTGAAGAACGCTAGACTTGAACTCCCATTTCCTGTAGTCTTGTTGCTGCCAACTCTGATGGACAGAAGAGTTACACTTGTAACTCCAAGCATCCATCTTGTTGGGTTTAGTGCGTGGGTGTTAGGTGGCATTGGTGGCCTGTGATATAAAGAAGGTCAGACTAGATGATCGAGTGGTCTCTTTTGGCCTTAAAATCTATGACTCTATTAATGTTTTAATTTTCATTGTATTCAAGACCTGTGCTTACAGGTGCTGCCTTTAAATAAATATTAAATTATAACTTTGTGGGAGCCCTCATTGCCCATCCCACTCTTTTACTCCAAGCTTGTTTGCTCTCAGTGTTGATCCTCATATTTCTCTCAGGCTGGAAATCATAGGCTAAGGAGGAATACTTTTGCATGGAACCCAGAAACCCAGAGCAACTTCCTAAGTGTGAAGCTGGTAGTTGGGAAAAAGCAAGTGGGAAATATGAGTGCTTGAGCCAGGGATGTGAGAGTCTTTATAAAATGAAGAATGGTGTAGTCAGGAGTGGGAAGGGAGGTGGGCCTGCTATGTGGAAGAGGAAAACTAAGAGGGAAATAGGATAATTGCATATTTGGCATTGAGGACTGGTTAGTTTGCAATTATAGAATTTTAATGACTCTTCAAAGTTGTTATGGGGGGAAGGAATGAGGGTAGGGACAAGTGTGTATTTGTACTGAGTGTACAAAACTTGGATTCTGAATTGCACCTACAAAAACTGCGCAAACTTTCATTTTGCACAGGTAATTGCTTGTGCAAATATTTACTTGCATGCCCAAATGCAACATTAGTATGTGGCAGTTGCCTGTTTATGCAAGCATCTACATTTTATCTGGACATAATTTTGGACTTGCGTTTTGAGAATTCATCCCTATGGCTGGCTCATTCTCTTTTTCAGTTCTCAAGCTGATTCTGACCTTTGACCATTGCTACTTTCTTCTTCATTATGGAATCAGATTTCCCATTGCTGGCAATGGTCAAACCAGAAATTACTAGTCAAAAAGTCTGTTGTTCAAAATCTGGAGGTGTCAAGAATGGTGATGTTGTTGATTTTACAAACAACCTCTTTTTTTTTTGTAGCAAAACTTTTGTTGCAAAAAATTGATAAATGATAAATAACGGTAATAATAAAGACAAACAATTGTTTTCATGGGTCATCAAAGTACTCCTTAGTTTTCTAATGAAAAACTGCTCAATTTAAATTAAAAGTGGATGTTGAGAAGTTAGGTTTTTAATTATTTAGCAAAATGGACATTACTGCAGCAAAAAAGGAAACTTCCTTGTTAGATTTCATTTATATTAGGAATCACTCACTTTAATCATGTACTTTATCTTACTAGTTTAGACTAAATCCCATTCCTTTTATGATTAATCGGGTATTTAGTTTCATTGTAAAATAATTTCATGGCACAGAGTTTGACACTAATGAATAAAATATGATAGCTTTGTTTCTCTCAGGAGATAGAGTGATTCGACTAAGTATTCTATTTTCCGTTTTGAATTAAAAGTAGTTAGTCTTTTGAAGAATGCATTATGGAATTTGGCATAGTTAATTCTTGCTTCGTTAAAGACGTTCAAATTATGTGAAAGTGGGAAATATTATATACGACAAGCAAAGCTACAACATTGTTTGTTTCAAAAACGATCTTTTCAAAATTTGTTTTTTTTTAAGATTGCAATGTACATGAAAAAATGTTTGGTTCTAATCCTAGACTTCAACTTTTAAATATGTGCACGTTTTTGCATGCTCTGGAGTTGCAGGTGTAGAATGCATGATGTACAGATATAGATACGAGTTGCATCTGCACACAGATATGCAGATCTCTGGTTTGCCCATGTACAACTCGTGCACATGTAGTTTTATGTACACATTTAAATTTAAGCCTCAGTGAAAAAAGTAAAAGCTAAAAGATTGTTGGTGAATAAAAGTGATTTAAAGGGACATCATGTCCACCTCAAACAGACCCCTACTGGTAAAGAGAGATAGTAGCGTTCTGGAAATGTTGTGACTCTTAGCCTCTGTACCCCCCTATTTTTCATTAATAGCTTGTTGGAAGTGGATGGGACAACATACGCTTTTGTTTTAGGGTTCATATTGTAGCCTATTGAGCAAAATTGGTTTCTGGTTAGAGGATTTAGGGAGGGAAGATCTGGCCTGTCAGTGGAGTTGAAGAACTCTAGACTTGAACTTCCATTTCCTATAGTCTGTGGTTTGACTAGCTAGAAAGATCTCTGTTGTGGATGTGAGGCCACAGGAGATGGTAGTTATGAGAATTTGGAAAGGTTCAGCTGAGGTTTCCCCATCAAAAGAATTACAATTAACTCTTTACCCTTTCTTTCAGCTCCTCTTTTCTGCTAGAGATGTATAATATATATTGGAATATGAATAATGCGTAGTATGCTAATCTTTAAATTGTATATCTACGCCTTTTTCCATTTCTTTAATCCCTTTGCTGCCATCTCCTACTTTAATTGACTCTGTCTACCATATTTCCAGTTTCATGTTACCTTTTTATATCTAGAGTTTTCTCTTACCACTCTTCTTCCTGTCTCCCTTTTCTCCATAAAACAAGGAGTAAGAATCACACTAATTATAGGTCCAGGCTTTTGTTATACTCATTGTCAGACCAGTTTCAAAAAATACTTTTTGATAGAGAGATCAGTAATTATTTTAAGATTGGTATCGTTAGCCATCGGGGCTAGCTATGCATATCTTAAATGGTTAGAAAGCTGGGAGTCCTGCATTAGTGTAAGATGTGTGTGTAGTCCTTGCTGGTTGAGAGAGATAGTGTCTTAAAAATCTTGATTTTACTTGTTTCTTTTCCAGCATGCTCTTAGAAGCCAATCTCTTGAGAACAACTAGAAACCAAGCCTATATATTAACTGACAGCAGCTTGGAATTGCTGTGAAATAATTTAAAACATGGATCTCTAATTTTACCAGCTTGTGACATAAAGGCTTCTGAAACCTTACCAGAAATGAAGTATGGTAAAAGAGCAAAATTGTTACTTGTATGGCACCTAAGAGCTCAACGAATAAATAAGACAAGGCCCCTGCTCAAAGTATCAAACTACTGTTATTATTTATCAAACATCCAGCAATATCCTAGACACGTCACAAAATAAGAAAAAACAATAGAATGTACAGTCTACAGTTAACATGTGACAGTAATGGTAATTTACAGAAAAAGAACAATGGAGAAGGGGAGAAAAAAAGGCGCAGGTTACAGTAAGTTCACACAGTTACTCAGTAAGGATGTAGATGGTTGCCTGACCTCCCCTATTTATTTGTTGTTTACTGATCCTCTCTGTTGCTTCTCGGAGGTGAGATAACGCAGTGATGAGGGTGCAAAAATTATTTTCGCCATTTTTCTTTTTCCATAGATAGTTGGGTTTTTCCCCTCTTCCTTTGACTGTCTCTCTCTCACCATCTCTACATGGAAAGGCTGGGACTGGGTTTAATAGATCTGTAGAAAAATAAGTTAGTGTTAAAGTGGTGAATGTTTTAAAGGTCCTATGGCTGGACCAGTGATGAGGAGAAAAAACATTGTTGCACAAAAAAATATAAATGACCCTACCTCCCCACTTTAAAGCATTCCTTCCCCTTTCCTCTTACTTTTAAATATCCTTTAGTTCTCTCCATTCCTGGTTTTCTGCTCTCTCTCTCCTCTCTGAGTTTTGCTCACTGTCTTTTCCCCTAATATTCTGTTTGATCTGTTTTCTTTTTCCTCCTCTTATCCTCAGTTTATTCTCTTGCCTAGCTAACCCATTGCTGTCTGTCTTGTCTTCACTCCATAGACTGACCGTCACCACCCTGTTTTGTATCACCTTTCTCTTCTCCCACATCTAGATATGCATGTCTTTCTTGTAGGTGCTCCTCATCCATATAAGCTCCACAAAACCATTTCCACTCACTCCCACCTTCCTGCATCATCTTCACTGATCTTTGTTCCCTAACTATTCAAAGCCCCCTAAATTTCCCTTTCTGCTTCCAAAGTGCACCATAATCTTTGCTTTCACCATCCAAACTCCTTTTTGATATCTGTTCTTCCCTTCTTTGAAGGCCCCATTTCAGCCTCCGCTCTTTTCCTTCTCTGAACTGAGGCCCTATCAAAGAAGAAAAAGACCAGCTGAATTCTTCTTTCAGCTCCACCAGCCACCCAGATCTTCTGCTCACATTCTCAGCAGCTATTTTAGCTGAAAGAAAAAAATAGGAGGTTAGCTGACTTGCAGCCAGCTAGAGAAGTGTATTCATCATCAGGCGGCCTTAGCAAAATGTTTATATATATAATCTGTATGACACAGGTGGGTGAGAAAATATTATGGATCACTGTAACAGGAAACACCAGCTGTGGGGAAGCTTGAATACCAATACTTTCAAGTTTCAGAGTAGCAGCCGTGTTAGTCTGTATTCGCAAAAAGAAAAGGAGTACTTGTGGCACCTTAGAGACTAACAGATTTATTTTAGCATAAGCTTTCGTGAGCTACAGCTCACTTCATCGGATGCATTTGGTGGAAAATACAGCTGAAGTGAAGAAACAGATTGACAGAGCCAGAAGAGTACCCAGAAGTCACCTACTACAGGACAGGCCCAACAAAGAAAACAACAGAACGCCACTAGCCATCACCTTCAGCCCTCACCTAAAACCTCTCCAACGCATCATCAAGGATCTACAACCTATCCTGAAGGACGACCCATCACTCTCACAGATCTTGGGAGACAGGCCAGTCCTTGCTTACAGACAGCCCCCCAACCTGAAGCAAATACTCAGCACTCACCACACAACAGAACCACTAACCCAGGAACCTATCCTTGCAACAAAGCCCGTTGCCAACTCTGTCCACATATCTATTCAGGGGAATCATAGGGCCTAATCACATCAGCCACACTATCAGAGGCTCGTTCACCTGCACATCTACCAATGTGATATATGCCATCATGTGCCAGCAATGCCCCTCTGCCATGTACATTTGGTCAAACTGGACAGTCTCTACGTAAAAGAATAAATAGAGACAAATCAGACGTCAAGAATTATAATGTTCAAAAACCAGTCGGAGAACACTTCAGTCTCTCTGGTCACTCGATTACAGACCTAAGAGTGGCTATTCTTCAACAAAAAAACTTCAAAAAGAGACTCCAATGAGAGACTGCTGAATTGGAATTAATTTGCAAACTGGATACAATTAACTTAGGCTTGAATAGAGCCTGGGAGTGGATGGGTCATTACACAAAGTAAAACTATTTCCCCATGTTTTTCTCCCCCCCCACCCCCACTGTTCCTCAGACGTTCTTGTCAACTGCTGGAAATGGCCCACCTTGATTATCACTACAAAAGGATTTCTCCCCCCCCCACCCCTGCTCTCCTGCTGGTAATAGCTCATCTTAAGTGATCACTCTCCTTACAGTGTGTATGATAACACCCATTGTTTCATGTTCTCTGTGTATATAAATCTCCCCACTGTATTTTCCACTGAATGCATCCGATGAAGTGAGCTGTAGCTCATGAAAGCTTATGCTCAAATAAATTTGTTAGTCTCTAAGGTGCCACAAGTACTCCTTTTCTTTTTGCGAATACTTTCAAGCTTCCAGAAGTGCTAATATGGCAGGATACCAACTACAATTTCAGCTGAAACTTTTGTAGTGTTCTGTAAAAACTGTATTTGTTCATCTGTATTATTTTTTTAAATTTTCAGTTATTTTCACTTTTTCTCTGAGAACTGAATTACTTAAAAAAATTAAATTAAAAATGTTTAAACCTGCTTCTGAAGTAGTAAGTTGTAACCCTGTGGCTGATATCTCAAATGCATCAGTCAGTAACACAGTAGAAGAGAATTGTTTTTATATAGAGCATTTCATATGCAAAAATCCAAACACTTGAAGGAAAATCAATTGGAAATCGTTCATGCAGCAAGTGACTGTATAAGCAAATGTTATACACTCATCAGTAGCTCACATACAGCCACTGGTATTAGACACTGTTTTAATGAGAGAAACAATTTTGTCAGATTGTCAGGATTGTCTTGCTCTTCTTTTCATTAAATATCTTGAAATCATTAATTTCCATGTGGACACCCATCAGTCAGAGAAATGGGACCTTGATTTAATACCTCATCCAAAAGATGAATGCAGTGTTGTAGCCATGTTGGTCCCAGGATATTAGAGGGACAAGGTGGTTTAGCATAGGTAGCTAGCATATATTCTCTTTGGTCATAGCTGTTAACGGGCTACTCCACCTTGAATGGTCCCTTAGAATATGTGCTAACTACCTAAGCTAAACATTCTGTTCCACCTTGTACTTCACTGTGATGCTCAGTGTACCTGTCCCAGACCTGACGAAGAGCTCTGTGTAAGCTCGAAAGCTTCTCTCTCACCAACAGAAGTTGACCCAATAAAAGATATTCCCTTGCCCACCTTATCTATCCAAAGGATGACACCACAGCTGTATTCTGCTGGTACTGCACTGCAAACTCAGCAGTGAGCATTACACCAAGTCCAAAGTTGAGACTTGAACCAAGAACTTTCTGCTTCAGCATGAAGAGCTCATGCCAATAGAAAAGAACGTATACTACAGTAAGCCATTCCAGTTTTAGAATCTCTTATTCGTATTAAGGAAATGTCAGTGTATTGTTCTGAGAAGGTAGAACATAGTTCATTCTAAATCAAAAGTACCTAAAATGTTTTAAGCATCCCAAATTTGATTGACTGAAATGTTTTGTATAAAGTTTATTCTTATTAATATTTGATTGCTGATGATTTCTATAAAAATCAACATTTACCAATATAGTTGGTAAACACTTGGTAGTATCTGAGATACTGCAGTTATTTTTTTTTATAATTGGTGCATCTTGTATACCGTGTTTCAGAGTAGCAGCCGTGTTAGTCTGTATTCGCAAAAAGAAAATGAGTACTTGTGGCACCTTAGAGACTAACCAATTGATTTGAGCATAAGCTTTCGTGAGCTATAGCTCAGGATGAAGTGAGCTGTAGCTCACGAAAGCTTATGCTCAAATAAATTTGTTAGTCTCTTAAGGTGCCACAAGTACTCCTTTTCTTTTTGTATACCATGGTAATTATTGGTAAGCATTCAGTTTTAATGGTGACTACTGCACCACTGCTACACAAATAATTTTCTCTGACTGCTTCACATGATACATATGATATTTTTCTGTTTAATATAAATTATTATTACTTCCAAGAAATGTAAGGGAAAAGGGGAAACTGTTTCATTCATTAGATACGGTACTTGTCAGTTTCATTGATGTATTTTAATTTAATCCTTTTCACTTTTGTAAATCCTAAAGTCATGCAGTATGTTACTGTGATGGGTTTGTGGCCTTTGGGGTGTCACCTGATCTGGGGTTTAAATGAGCCTCCCCTGCTCAATCAGCCTGGGTTCTCTCTTTACAGCTTTGCTGGATTAGGCTCTCCGGCCTCTTGCAGCACACACAGGTAGGGCCACATCCGGCTGGAGATACAGACAGAAGTCAGGTCTGTGTGAGAGGACTCCCCCAGCACTCACATGCCCACTCCCTACTACAAAAGGTGAATTTTAAGTGAATATAAGAGATAACAGACAGAACAAAGCATATTACTGACCAAATAAAGCAAAATACACAAGCTAAGCTCAATATACTTAAGAAACATGTTACAAAATGTAATTTCTTACCCTAAGTGTTATTTTAGGCAGGTTGCAAAGTTTCTGTAGTTCAGAGTTCCAGTTATATTTCTTTTCAGACTGGATCCCTGTCTCAGTCTGGACTCCCCTCCCCCACACCTTCCTTCAGGTGGCTTTAGCAGTCTTTCTTCTTGTGCAGAAAAGCCATGGAGAGGTGGAGTCCCCTTTGCCTTTCTCCCCACCCTTAAATAGGATTTACATAAGGCGGGAATCCTTTGTTTCCCAAACTTGCCCCCCCTTCCAGTGGAATGTTACAAGTAGTCCCAGATAATGTTTAGTATCAGGTGACAAGACCACCTGACTCTGTAGTATCCAGAGTCCATGAGTCAGTGGCAGTATGAATGGCCCGCAGGAAGGCCAAGCCTTTTCACAGTCTATTGTCCTTGCTAATGAGCCATTGGCCCTGCCTGGCTTTTCCATTGTTGTACCTGAAGTGTTAGCAATGGGCATCACCCAAAGTAGCATAGCTGAAATACAGATACAGAAATGATACAGGCATACAAATTGTATAATCACATTCAGTAAATTATAACCTTTCCAATGATACCTTACAAGACCCATCTTGCATAAAGTACCTCTCAGTTATGTTATATTCATATCATAAGCATATTTTCATAAAGAATATGGAGTGAACATCACAGTTACATTTTGCAAATTAAGTGTGGAACTTTCTCAGTATTATGCTGATCAAAGTAATGTTCACTATCTACCTGATGAAACATTGATTATGATAATATATAGTAAGCATTAACTGTAGTTCATAGTTAAAAACAAAGGTCAAAATCTTCAGCTTTGCAGGAGTAGAATTCTAAGACACGCTTTTGGTCTCCCAGTCCTCAGGCTGGCACAAATGATAGAAGTGTAACATATACTGGCCCATAATGCATTGATAGAATACAGTGTACTCTGGTCCCTCCCCCTGTCCCAGTACACTGTGACACACCACTTATATCAATGGGAATGGGTGGTATACCCCTGGCTTTATGCCACTCTGGGATTTCCCTACACCAAGGATATCCCCAACATCTCTTTTAGGTAATCTTTCCAACGTTTTTGTTTGCTGAAGCAGATAAAAAGAGACAGAATGAGTCCTGAGGATCTGGGCCAAATCTTTACTGCTTAGAGTTTCCCTAGAGTATTTTATTTTAACTATTCTATTCTCAATACACTACTACAAAATATAGAGAAGTTATGTTTAAGATCACTATTAAAATGGAGATATGAATTAAGTAATTTTGTTTTATCGTGATTAAATGGTAATAGACATAATTTAGGCAATCTCAAACTTTTTGACATTTGTTAGAAAGTGCATTGTGCAGGCAAAGTGACCCCTTGTAGAAATACTCAAGTTTATAAGTACAGTTTTGATCTCAAGTTGGGTAACATTTCTGTTGATTTACAGCATGGCAGGATTTGACCATTTGTTAGCAAATTAAGTACAAGTATGCATTTTGTCTGAGATATAGTTAAAATGCTGAACTAGATTCCTCCTAAAATGAAATCCTGAAATGCAGACAACTGGCAGTTGTGAAGGTAAGCTGATTGGTGAGAAATCATTGACATATCTGAAGTATTTGAATTAGGAGATCACATATTTCTGCTCCAATGAACTAAATGATTATCATTTTTTCATGCCTGCTGTGTAGTGGATGACCACTGATTTAAATGAACAAGAGCACTCTTTGTATCGGAATGAAAGTAAATAGACAGCAGAAAGATGCAGTATAGTATATGTATGTACATCTGAAGTACTTTTCCCTCTGATTTCTATGCTTCTGTAAACACATTTAAAATTTTATGAGAATAAAAAATTTCCGTGGACTCTAATCTCATACTGTAGCTTTTACGTGAATGGGCAGCAATTCAGCAAAATGAGTTGAATCATATTATTTTGTAAAGAAGGCAGTTTTTTAGCAGGCAGAATTAATGAGGGAGCTCACAGTAGTTACTCCTAATGCCCAGTAATCTAAAATGTTTTATGTTGTATATCAATGTTTTCACTTTTGACTTTCTGCTCCAGCCAAGAGCACTGCCAGTTGGGGTCATTGAGAATGTTTGGGACATAAAGCAGTGCAGTTCTGTCAACTTGTTTGTCATGACATTCATAACCAAGAGGGACATCAATCTTTTGGAAATAGTTTCCAGAAATTGCTTAATTTTAAATTTGGAATTTAAAAAAACCTGTATTTTTATTTTTAAATTTATTCTGTGAATATAAGGCAAAACAAAGAGCATGTCATGCATTTATCTGGGAATGTTCTTGAAAATCTCAGATTGAAATGCTGAGTTTAAGATTTAATAAAAATTATTATACGACGTGGTTTATGGAATGTATTGATAACTACAAAAATAGTTCACACAATATTGTTTATGAAAATAAATATTAAATAGGAAGATTTATAAGCAAGATTTACCCGAAAGTAAGCCAGTCAGTGAAATAGCCAGAACAGAACACATAACTAAATGAGTATGAAGTTTAACAATTGTTCACAGGTAGGGACACTTTCTCTGGGCCGCCAAGAGAAAGAAAATAGGTTTAAGGATTTTCCTAGTTGGGGCTCAGCATCCTTCAAGTGCTGGAGGAAAGCATAGTGGGGCTGATTGGCTGGATAGAAGGCTGTAGCAGAAACCCGTTGGCTCATGCGCATCTGTGGGGGGGAGGGCTTATCAACCCTTTCTCCTGCCCAGGATGTCATTCTGTTAGAATAAGATCTGGTTTCTAGGTCTTGCTGTTGGCATCATACTAGTCACTTTTTGGGTCTGGGAAGGATTTTTTCCTTGTCCTTAGTGGTGTGGGTTTTTTCACCTTCCTCCCAGCATCCCAGGATCCGCTTATTAGGGTAGGTCATAAAGGTATTTGTGTCATAACCCGTCAAGTGTGCACTGCAGGTAACCAGTGCTGTTTAATAAACAAGAACCAGTGCTGCACACTTCCGTAATAAACTGGAATTTGAATCAGGAGTAGATGAGGAATTAGTTTGGAACTCCTAATATCTGGCTTCAACTCCCTTTCTCCATAACCTCAACCCTTATATGAAGGAAAGGTGGTGGGGCCCCAGGAGTGCTGCAGGTACCAGATTAAAGGTTTGGAGGGTGGCAGATCTGAGGTCAGTCTTCCCCTAGGTGGTATGGATTACAGAAGAAAGGTTGACCTACCCTGGAAGAGATACTTTCCCAGATATGCTAATAACATTGTAGCCTAGCTAAAGCACATTCCTGATGTCTTGTCTTGTTTTCCTATGGTGTCCAGGGCAATGCTAGTTACATATTTTATGTTTTAGTATTTAGTTCATACTCATTTAAAATTCTGAAGTTTAAAATATTACAGAATAATCAAGTAAGCATGAATATAAGTATGTGTAAGTAACTTAGTATTACTTCTTCCTTAATTGATTTCTCAAAGAAGACAGTTCTCCAGCTGCTATGTCCCCCTCCTTAATACTTATCTTTGGTCCAACTAAGCAAGATACTTAAAGCTTGTGATTTTAAAGCTTCAAGTACCCAGTTGGCTTCAATAGGGGTATTCTTCTGCCTAAAATTAGTCATGAGTTTAAATATCTTGGTGAATCAGGGACATTGTGCATTATCAGGTTCCTTAGAATACTTTGTAAGGTTGTTGAGCCAACTGCTTTTTTTTTAATGTCATCGTTAAGATGGGTATACTCTATGTAGCTGAAGTGGTTGTAAATGCTTCTCCACTATTCTGTATGTTGGCTCTATTTCTAACTGATGTTCTTTCTCTTCTAAAGCAGCTCATATACTTCCATTAAGGTTGTTTTTCTTTCTGCTGATGTCTCAGTTTATGAAATTTCAATTTAAAAAGTTCTGACGTTGAAATCTAGCACCTCCTCTCTCACATATATAAATGTGAAGTCAATCAGAAAAAAAGCAGTTCCTTCTTAAATACAAATTGCACGCATTCAATCAAAAATATTTTAAATATCTGAAAAGAATGATGTAAAAGTTAAACTTGTCTGAGTAAGGTGTAAATGTGTGCTCTATTTAGGATTTGTGGTGCTTATTTTGCAGCTATTTAATAAACCAGTGAATTCATAACACTTGCATGCTGTAGCACTTTTCTTCTTCAAAGTATTTTTACAACCATTAACTAATTAATACTTAGCATAGCAAACAACCACAGTTTCAGTAAATACTGGAAAAATATTTTCATTATTGGAAACATCCATTTCTCTGCTTACAATTTATTTTTTTAACTAAATTTCTATACAAATGCGTATAAATCTACAGTTTAACTGTCTAGCTGTAAAAAAATATACTTCAACATGTATACTGATTACCTACACACTTCTATTTCTAATTGAGTTCCCGTTGTATAACTACAACCCTTGCCTAAAAGTTTAAGTTCAAATGTAAACATTATAAATGATAGTTTCCAGATGAAATGTAGCATATCATTTTCCTGTTTTGTAGAGTGACTTAGCAAAGTATACAGTTTTGTATGCTATGGGATGCACATTTCACGTGTCCAGAAGTTGTTATATCCAGAATGATAGTGAGGGTACAGTGATAATATGAAACTTATCACACATCACCACCGTAGGTCTCAAACGATATTTTTAGACTCCCTTCCTGAATAAAGTGACAAATAACATAACTTCTGCAGAAAGTCTCTCTGTGATTGCACTGCCACGTTGTTACCACATTCATCTTGCTGACACTCACTGACTCTAGAGGCAGAAATATGGAATTAGGAATCATGGACTCTTGTGTTGTAATACTGTCTCTATCATTGACTCACTCAGTGACCTTGGGTAAGTCACAACTTCTCTCTGCTTCGGTTTTCCCAAATATCAAATGGGGTAATATTTACTTTGCCTACTAGACAAGATGTGTGTGGTGAGAATCAAGTGTTAGCATAAATGAAGATAATAATCACTTTTATCATAGTCATTAATAAGAATAAAGTAGAATGGAAAAACACTGAAAGTCCAGTAGAGAAACTGAAGATCTATAGATTGCATTGTGTTGATTGCTGGTAAATTTACCAAGACCTGGTATCAAAATATATAGTATATTGGTAAGCATAACCTGTTAAAGCTCTGTTCTAAGGCAAACCAATGTAGAAGAGTGTAGGGGCAAACTTATCCATGAACAGGCAATCATGCAAACCCCAAATTGCAAGTCATATATCCGAGGTCACCAAACTTCATGACTGCCTGAGTCATGTATGACAATCTTCAGAAGTTCAAGAGCCGGGGTGTGCCTGCTGGGAATTGGGACTTCAGCCCCTTTGAAGTGCCTGTGGGGTTTGGGGCTTCAGGCACATGGGGAGGAGGGTCTCAGAGCTTCATCCCCAAGGTAGGTGCGTGCTGGGGCTTGGGGCTTCAGCCCTGCTCTTGCTAAGGCCCTGAGCCTCGGCAGGCGATCCCTGCAGGCCTGAAGCCCCAAGATTTCCCTCCCTGCTGGGCAGAAGCCAGAGGTAGGGTGACCAGGTTTCCGATTTTGGACCAGAACATCCAGTCAAAAAGGGATCTTGGTGGTGCTGACCAGACCATTGACTGTCTGGTTCGCGGTGCCACGCAGCGGGGCAGGCAGGCTCCCCGCTATCCCCCGTGCCGCACAACTCCCAGGTCGGGAAGCAGCCAGCATGTCCGGCTCCTAGCCTTAGGGGCTGCCAGTGGGGGTCCGCATGCTGCCCCGCTCCCCACCCAGAGATGCAACTCCCATTGGCTGGGTCAGGGCAGGGGAGGAACTAGCGCAACTCACGAACGTTCAGCCGGCCGCTGTTGAAGTGTCATGTGGCACGTGCCTCTCCCACTGCTGCCCGGCCCTCTTCTCCTTGTGCTTCCCATGTGTCTAGCTGCCAGCTGCGGTGCATGCCCTGCGGCGAACCGCGGTCCCTCTCCGTATGTGTATCCCCGTCTCCGAGTACTGGGAATGGGGCTGCACCCCCATCCCCCTCACTGCATCCTTCCCCGTCCTAACCCCCCCACACTCTCATTTCCCCCATCCCCCTCACTTCATCCCTCCCTTGCCCCATCTTGTCCTGCCCCCCATACCTACCCATCCCAGCCCTGTACCCCTTACTGCGCTCTCCCACCCATCCTCTCCACCTCCCAGAGCTGCCACCCCCATGTCCCTCACCCCATTCACCTCCATACACTGCTGCACTCCCATTATGTCCCTATAGACCCCTGTCCCCCCACATCCTTATGCACCTGTAGCTTTCTGCCTTGCCCAGGATCCCCATCCACCCCACATACCCCTACACCCCCTCCTTTCTCCTTCACTGCCCCCTCTCACCCCCACCCTGCTCTCATCGGTGGCCTCCCCATCCTCTTCACCATCACCACCTCCATCTTTTCCCCTCCAGCCCACCCTCCTCCCTTCCTGGCTGGGTGTCTTTGTGTAGGCAAGTGTGTGCATGCAAGCACTGCGTGTGTTTAAGGAGGTGTGTGTATACCTGTGTGAATAAAATTTGCAGCCTGACCTTTTGACTTTTATTCCTTTTGCTGGCTTGCGCACAAAAAAATTGATGACATAAAATATGTGTGTATTCATTTCATAACAAGTTTTTAAAAGAGAAGGGAACTCTAAAAGAAATGTATTATTTCTTAAAAAGTGAATGTTGCTGACTAGTAATTGCAGAAGAGCCAATGTATCATACGTTTCTCCCCATCTTTGTCTAGCTACTTCATAAACTTTGTGTAGACCGTCTCTTTTTATGTGTATGTCCGGCACCTACCACCTTGGAGCTTTGACTGTAGTTGGGGTCTCTAGGCACTAAACAACAATTGTAATAATAAATAATGTGGAAATGTATGTGTTATGTATGCTAGAGGTGCACACATGAATACACGTGTGTATCTGCATGTAGGTGTGGGAATCAGTTTCTACAGATTTATTTATATAGGTGTACATGACAGGTGTGCATTTCTGTGGTTATGCTCTATGGATTTGTATTTGGGCTTCAGGAGTGGGCCTTTAATGGACCCATTGCAGCTGTGATCATGTGCAGTTCTAATTCCACAAATAAAATTACAATAACTTTAGTGAACAAAAAACATGGAGCTGGTTACAAAAAATGGGAAGAGGGGAGGGAAAGAATCATGAAAACATTTGTGAAATTTAATTTTTTTAAATGACGCTTTTTCACTATTTTGCTGCCAGCTCTACCGTCCTGTAACAAATAAAACTTGAAATTAGCATAATACATCTGTCAAAACAATAAATATGCGTGTTTGGGCCTTGCATTGAATATGAGCACATGAGAGAGGGTGGGGGAGAGCAAGTGATGGAGGGAGGATGGATGGAGGGAGTGGGGGCGGGGCCTCAGGAAAGGGAAGGGGCAGTGGATGGAGCAAGGGTATTTGGTTTTCTGGAATTAAAAAGTTGGCAACCCTCGCCAGAGGCAACATATGGGGGGGCCACATGGGATCACGTTCCCCTTTCCCCTGATTTTTGCCAGGGTTTGCTGGTCCTGCTTAGTCACATGGTGCCTTCAGGACCCCTCCCGGTATGGCAGGTGCTGGAGCCAGTAAGCTAGGAGCTGCAGCTGTGGGGAGAGGTAGTGGCAAACAGATGGGAACTGCAGGGAGGTAGGTAGAGAATGGGGGCCGGGCATGGGGAGCTCCATCAGCCGCACTTTAACTGTAAAAGATCTGCATGTGGCTTGCGAGCCACAATTTGGTCACCCCTATATATACTTTCCTCAAGAAATCTTCAGCTATTCAAATGGTTCTAACAGCGGTAATCTAGGAATAGCTGTTATTGTTGTGCCAGAGCAAAAATAAAAGGTTGGTGAATATTCTTTCTGTTTCTTAAACACCCTTGATTCTGCCTGGTGATGGTTCAGGCAAATGTAAATGCAGCTATTCACGATACCCATCAAACAGTTGTACACATCATGCCCTCTGGACAGAAATAAATTTACCATATATTGTTGCAACTTTGATGGGGCTAAACCTAGAGCTGCATGTTAGAAGAAATTAGCAGGAACTGGAGAGATGTGAGGGTATGAAACAGTCTACTGCAGGATGTTTTCACTGTAGTTTAGCAAGTCCTCTTTTGCATATATCTACATATTAAACTAGCAACAATACATCATGCAACAAAATCTTCTCTGTTGCAGCAGGACATTGACTTCAGTGGGGCTGTACTCATATAAATGAGAGTAAAACTTTGCCCTTAAATTGTAAGCCACTTTATATACATAGACATGAGGGAGCTCTGATTTCATGCTGAACAGTGGTTACAAGGATATTATTAATTCTACTCCTGTGTAATTAAAAAAAAGTCTAAGTGTGCAAGTGTAAAGCAGATGTAGGTGTTTCTAAATTGCTCATTTTTCTCCTTTTGGGTTAGTGAGAGGGAGCTATTCTTAGGGAGCAAGCCTCAGTAAATCTTTTATTCAAGTGTTTTTGCTTCTGTATAATATATGTAATGGAACTCAGACCATTTTAGAAAAAGGAAAGGTGGGGGGGAAGAGAAATGTTTTAGGCAGTTTTAAACATATGAAGAGAACTAATTGAATGATAGGATTTTCCACAAGAAAATCTGTGATCCATTCAGCTTTTAAATCTTTTTTTAAAAGATATTTGGAGACTGATTTTCCCCTTGACTGCTTTTAAATCACATTTCTAATCCCTTAGATCCCTTGATCAATTACTCAGTGGCTTACGTTTTAGCAAACTCATTAGACCCCTTTGCGACTGCCACCTGATGTCCTGAGACTATTTCTAACCCATTTTCCCTGCCAGCTTGGGACTCCAGAACCTTGCCTCTTTGAGCTATATATGTGAGCCTGCTACAAACATAGATCTCAGTCTGAACCACATCCCCTAAAAGCTGCAGGCTTGACTGAAAACGGCTTAAGAAGCATTTCTGTCTCCAACACTCAGATGCCCAGCTCCCAATGGGGTCCAAATCCTAAATAAATCTGTTTTACCCTGTGTAAAGCTTATACAGGGTAAACTCATAAATTGTTCGTACTTGACTCATAAATTGTTCGTTTCTTGATTGGGCACTTAATTTGCACATTCCTTTCTCAAGAAACTGACCAAATGCTTTACTAAGGCTACTTAAACTCAAACAAGTACACAGCCAATATTCATAACTTTGAATACAAAAATGATACATGCATACACATAGAATGAATATATTTCGTAGATTATAACCTTTACCGAGATATGTTACATGGCATATGTAGCATAAAACATATTCCAGTTATGTCATATATACATTCATAAGCATATTCCCATAAAGCATTATGGGGTGCAACATCACAATAACTTATGGGTAAACAAACTCCAATAAATGCAAGATGACTTCCTCAACTGGTTGGCTATGGCCAAATTTGAGGAGCAGTTGCCTGAGGCTTCCCAGGCTGAATTTTGGGCATTTGTTGCTGAGGGCTGCTTGGTGGTAAAAACCTCAGTGCAGTCTTGCTGTTGATGTGGTGGATGCCTGGGCCTGGGCTATGGCCTTGGCAATTACTATGATCAGGGCTTCTTTGCTCCACAACTCAGGGATTGTATTGGATGTTGCAGTTTGATGGCAGAACTTTGTTTTCGAACAAGACTGATGAAACCCTGCATTCCTTTAAGGATTTAAGGGCTCCCTTAAGGTGTCTGAGGATATACATGTCACCCGTGTAGAGACTCATTACGGGCACAGCAACAGCCACACAGACCACAGCAGGTGGTATAACCTTTCCTCTGAGACAGCAGGACAGCCCCAGGAAGAGTGATATGTCTCACAAGAGGAAACACTGAAGCTCAGGGCCCGACCGCTTTGCACACCCTCCTTTGGCAGCTGGTAAATGCCCATTTTTAACTCATAGTTTCAGAGCTCTGTTACAGTTGTTTTTCTTCATCCCTCGATGTCCCCCCCCATTCTTTTGGGGACTGACTGGCTCATTTTTACAATGCCTGGATCTCGATAACATCTGACAGCTGGGTCCTGGACACTGTCAGATTGGGCTACGCAATCCAGTTCCTCTCCACACCCCACCTCCCTGTTCCTCTTCAGGGACCCCTTTCATGAAATACTGCTTTTCAAGCAGGTCAGCTCTCTGCTAGAGTTGGGAGTGGTGGAGGAGATTCAGTGACAACACTGCGATCATGGGTTCTACTCTGAATATTTCCTGTTACCAAAATCCAAGGGCAGGATGAGGCCCATCCATAACCTTCGCAGTCTCAACAAGTTAATCAAATACCTGAGGTTCCACATGGTCATTCTATCAACTGTCCTCCCTGCTTTGTCTCAGAATGACTGGTTTGCTGCTCTGGACCTTTAAGATGCCTACTTCCATGTGGCCATTCGGTGGAGTGACAGGAAATAACTTTGCTTCATGGTAGGAGACAGCCACTTCCAGTAAATGATTCTCCTGTTTGGTCTCGCTTCTGGCCGGCATGTCTTCACCCAAATGCATGGCAGTGGTCATGGCATACCTCAGGAGGAAGGGAATCCATATCTCCTCCCTCCTCAGTGACAGGCAGCTGAAGGGCAGCTCCAGAGAGGAGATTCTTACCACATCCACACCCCATTATGCTTACTCAACTGTTTTCTAAATACAGTAAAGTCAGCCTACAGTAAAGTCAAACTCAGCAAATAGAATTTATTGGGGTCCTGTTAGAGTCCATTAAATTGACGGCATTCCAGGAGATTCAACAGCTGTGACTCAGTTTGCAATCACAACCATCCATAACTGCCTGTGTGTGCCTGAGCCTGTTGGACCACATGTCTGCTTGTACCCAGGTCATCTATCTTGCCAGGTTAAACATTTGTCCTCTTCACATGTGGCTTAGGACAGTTTACTGGCCTGCCCTGCGTTCTCTAGACAGGATGGTTCACCTTCATCCATCAGTTCTGGAGTCCTTACACTGGTGGGAGTCCCCATGTAATGTGTTGCAGGAAGTCCCCTTCACTCAGCCCTCTCTGACCAAGTCAGCGGTTACCGACATGTCGCTTTTGGGTTGGGGAGTACCTCTGGACTTGCTGTGGAGGCAGGGTCTGTGGTCAGAACATGAGGCCTCGCTCCATACCAACCTGTTCAAACTTTGGGCCATCCACAATGCATGTTGTACATTCCAGGACTGCATCAGGCATTCAGTGGTTCACATACTAACACGGACAATGCCACTGCAATGTACTATGTGAACAAACAAGGAGGAGCTCATTCCAAATTACTCTGCTTGGAGGTGATCAGCCTGTGTCAGTTCTGCATTGAAGAGGAAATCACCCTGATAGCTGTCCACTTACAGGGGTCCAGAACCATCTTGTGGATCATCTCAGCAGAGTTTTCTCTCTGAGTGGTCCCTTGGTGAATACATGTTGACTGTTTCTGATCACCTTCCTCTCCTCCAAGTTCTTCACAATGGATTCCTTGAGGACCTGCTCCATTCTCCTTCTTCCCTTTTTTAAAGATGGGCACTATATTTGCCTTTTTCCAATAATCCGGGACCTCCCCCAGTTGCCACGAGTTTTCAAAGGTAATGGCCAATGGCTCTGCAATCACATCAGCCAATTCCCTCAGCACCCTCAGATGCATTGCATCCAGCCTTATGGACTTGTGCATGTCCAGCTTTTCTAAATAATCCTTAACCTGTTCTTTCACCACGGAGGGCTGCTCACCTCCTCCCCATACTGTGCTGCCCAGTGCAGCAGTCTGGGAGCTGATCTTGACCGTGAAGACTGAGGCAAAAAAAGCATTAAGTACTTCAGCTTTTTCCACATCATCTGTCACTAGGCTGCCTCCTCCATTTAGTAAGCGTCCCACACTTTCCCTGACCACTTCGTTGTTGCTAACATACCCGTAGAAACCCTTCACATCCCTTGCTAGCAATTCTAATTATGCTTTGGCCTTCCGCATGCTCAATCAATATTTTTAGACTCCTCTCTAGTTATCTGTCAAAGTTTCCACTTCTTGTAAGCTTCCTTTTTGTGTTTAAGCTCACCAAACATTTCTCTGTTAAGCTAAGCTTGTTGCCTGCCATATTTGCTATTCTTTTTGCACATCGGAATGGTTTGTTCCTGCACCCTCAATAAGGCTTCTTTAAAATACAGCCAGCTGTCCTGGACTCCATATTAGCCTCCCGGGGATCCTGCTCTTCAGTTCCCTCAGGGAGTCAAAGTCTGGTTTTCTGAAGTCCAGGGTCCGTATTCTGCTGCTCTCCTTTCTTCCTTTTGTCAGGATACTGAACTTGACCATCTCATGATCACTGCTACTCAGGTTGCTACCCACTTCTACTTCCCCTACCAATTCTTCCCTGTTTGTGAGCAGCAGGTCAAGAGGAGCACGACCTCTAGTTGGTTCCTCCAGCACTTGCACCAGGAAGTTGTCACCAACACTTTCCAAAAACTTTCTCGGACGTTGTCCAAGAGTTCGTACTTAAAAATAGGAAGACTAGAACGGCCTAATTGGCTAAGTGGAAGAGGTTTTCCATGTGGTCTTTGGCCCATGGGAACCATCTGGTGGAGGCTTCCATCCAGGACATCTTGGAATACCTGTTACACCTTCAGGAATCAGGCCTAGCATGCAGTTGTCTGAGAGTGCACTTGGTAACAATATTGGCACTTCATCCCCCTGTCTAAGGAAAATTGGGTTTCTCCAATGCCATGGTGACAAGATTTCTGAAAAGGCTTCTTCACCTGCAATCCTCCAGTCTGAGATGGTCGTCTTGTGGGACCTGAACATGGGTTTAGCGGCTCTAATGGAGCCTCCTTTCAAGCCCCTGCTTCCCATCCACTGCCGCTCCTATCTCAAAAAACTGCATTCTCGATAGCCATTACCTCTATCAGGAGGGCATGTGAGTTGCAGACCCTGATGGCTGTGCCTCCTTCCATGCAGTTCTCGAGAGACAAGGTTACACTGTGGCCACACCTGAAGTTTGTATCCAGGGTGGTCTCTCAGTTTCATTTGAACCAGGTGGTGTATTTTCCCGGAGGAGCAACGGATCCATATGCTAGACATTAGTTTAGTTTTCAGCCACTCCCAGGCTCTGTTCAGTCTGTCCCCGTCAGCCCTTCCTGGGTTCCTTTGGGTCACTCCTTGCTCTTTCGCTGAGCAGCAGCTACCAGGGCTTTCTTCCTGGAGCGTTCCTCCTAATCTCTCCTCTACTCCACTCCACCTCTGGGTAGGATTACCATATGTCCAGGTGTTCTCTGATATGACCTCTTTTTTGTTCCTCCAATCTCCGTTCAGGTAGATTTTTGATATATAAACAAATGTGCATGATTTTTCTTGCTTGTCTTGTTTCCAACATTGATTCTGGTAGAACTTCAATTCCTGGCATGCCCTAATAGTGACACGTGTATTTACCACCCTTAAAGGATTTGCCACCCTTATTTCTGCTGCTGCCTTCAGACCTGGGCAGTTAGATAGCAGCGCCCAGCTCTGAAGAGAGTGCCGCCGCCATCAGCACAGAAGTAAGAGTGGCATGGAATGGTATTGCCATAGAAACTGTACCCACCCCCTCCGGCTTCCTCTCCCACTAGCAGTATCCTCTATTAAGGAACTTGAAACCCAACCTCCGAGGACTTCCCTTCCCTAAGAGATCTAATTGAGCCACATGACCCATAAAATCATATGATCATTCCAGCTCTCACCACTCAGGGAGGTAAGCTAATTGTGTCACAGGTGGGGCCGAGACCCATCTCCTCTTAAAGGGCCAGACATTCTGACAGTCTGGTAGTTTGATTCTGCTGGGCATACTTGTAAATTAATTCCTCGTTTAAATCGTTTTCATATTCACATGTTATAACTAAATTAAATATATTATTAATATAGTATGGTGCAGTTACTTTTTGTTTTTTCCTTATTAGAAAATTTTATTTTTTCCAACATTTTATGATGCTTTTTATGCATTTTAGAATTTTCTTAAGCCCATTAGATTTTTAAAAGTTTAGGAACAATATTTAAATGATGGTTTAGTTTTCTTAAATATTTTGGCATGCTTTCTGAAAAACCTTTCTTTAAATTAATAATTAAAGATACCAAGTCAAAGACTGAATTTTAACATGGACACTGTTTTGCTCTTTGCAACAAGTTTACAGAACTAAATCTTCATTTAGATTACCCAGGCAGCAAATTAAGTGGAAAACTTATTACTAGTACATCATCAAATATGCCATCACACGTTGAAAACGGACTTTAATTGCTTAGGTTAAGCATGCTTCATAATATTTTTTTAGCAGCTTATGTTGGAAAAATTTAGGATGTCTCTAAATGCTGTTAAAATGTTGAATTTCTCACCACAGTGGCACTTCAAAAATTGATAGTATTCCCTTCCCAAGCTTAAAGCTAGTAAATAAAACAATACTCATTCGCTCAAGTTTCTCCTGTACAGTGTAAACACTGAAATGCACATTTTAAATTCGGGAACGGAGACAAACTATTTATAGACCTTAAAGAAAAAAATAATGTACTGTCAGTAGTACTAGTAATCAGTTACTGAGTGAGGGTACATATCATCCAATTAACTAGTGTATGTTTTTTTAGAATCTAGGCCTTTGTCACTTCCATTGAAAGGCATGCTGACCTCATCTGAGAGCTGCAGAAGTCCGGAGGAGAGAATGAAAGAATGTATTGGGATAGTGTGGAATGCAGTTAAACGCCTTACACTTCAGGTAAGATGAAAAGGGAGTGAGAAAAGTTATGTCTTCCCACATTTTATGATAATTTTCATGCACTTTAGCACTTTTAAAAAAATCTCTGTAAAAACAGCTTCCCAGTTTTATTATCGTATTTTACTTATCGTATTTTACTTTAAAAATACTAGAGACTGAAAATTAAAATATGGCTGTTTGGTAAATTCACTAAGGATTCATATAATTTAAAATATATGTATTCAATGGACTTATATTTCTACTTAACTTTAAAAGGAGAAGAATCTTGAACAACATTTGTATGAAGAATTAAACTTTTTTTATATATCACATATGGAGGTCTTGCACCAGCTGTAATTGGCCCCACAGAGCAGTTTTCTTTCTAAAAATAAACTATTTGAGTTCTTTTAAGTATGGAAATAGTATGTGTAATTAATGCAGTCATAGTGGTATCTCATCTACTTAAATTTTTGCCTCTTTGTCAAGATAACAAGTAGACTGCTCAGACTAAACTGTACAATTCTGTTCTGCATAAATTTGAGCTCAGTAGAGGCAATGCTTTTTTAAAACAATGTACATATTTACCCCCCCACACGCAAATAAACTATGTTAAAAGAATGTTACTAAAGTTGCAAAGGCAAGCATTCAGAAGTTATGAAATGCCTCAATTAAGGTTTCCTGTGTAACCTTAATTCAACTCCCTTGTGCATGCATTATGATACAGTCTTGAAGTACATGATCACATACATTTTCCCCCTAGTATCAGTTCTCTCCCTGAGTCCTAGCTCCTTGTCAAATCCATTTTTCATCTCCATGTGTGCACAGAGGCAAACGAGTATGTATATACATACGTGCACATGTGTGCACATGCACACTGACACTCAGAAATTATCCAAAGTTAGCATAATATTTGTGGAATGACTAACAGATTTTTTCTTTATTGAAACCATTCAATGGTATAAAATATGACAGCAAAACATTGTTCATGTACTTAAAAATTATTATTGGGGAAGCATAACCATTGGATCTTCCATTACCCCTTCTGCATACCAATTTATTCACTTGTATATAGCCAAATACCAAAGCCTTCACTTTACTTATTACTTACTCAGAGAAAACTCTCATTGACTTCATTATAGGATAGGGTGTGAAAATGGGAGTTTTTCTGAGTAAGGGCTTCATAATTGTGGCTGAATACAGAACCTCCTGAAGTTGATGGAATACTATCTATTGATTTCATTGGGCTTTGAGTCAGGTCCTGGGTTCATAGTTTCTAAGCAGATTTGTCTCTCCCCTCCCCTGTATCATTTTCACCACTGGGAAAGAGGACAGCTGGAAAAGAGGAGTCAGATATTTACTGGTAAGCAAAGTATTTTTATGATGTGTTTGTACAGTGTACAACACAATGAGGCCATGATCCTGGATTGAGGCATGAAGGTTCTGTTGAAATACAAACAAATGATGATGATGATAATAAAGGAGTAAGTTATGAATGAGAGAATTGGGTGGTGAAGGGCATGGGGTGTTTAGGAGTGTTAATTGTCTCTTCTGTCCAAAATTTCTCCTGGTGACCTTCTCTGTTTTATCAATAACATGTCTGGGGTTTTGCAACCAAAGTATCTGCCAGGAAAATAAAAAGTTAGCTCATATGTTGAGGTGTATGAAAGATATTGATCAATTGAAATAAATACTCAGTTTTTCATATTTGCAAAGAAGTAAAAAATGTTGGAATTATATATTGTCTGGGGGTTTTTTGCAAAAATTAAAGGAGGTTGTGCAAATAGATTTGTGCATTCTCAAAAAAAATTCTGGAAGTGAAGATAAACTGTTATATAACAAACATCTATTAGCTCAATTCCTTGATGTTAGGATGTTGGTAGATTTTTTTAATGCTAGATCCACTTTCTTATTTTTCAAATAATTTCTTATCTACAGTTTGTAATTTTGGTTATATTTTTGTGAGACAATCAGATGTCTTCTGATTTTGAGCACCATGAATATGAAACTGTATTATTTATCTATTTTAATATTGAAATAGTTCTGTAAAATCACAAAACACTTTACAGAAATAAAAAGGACACTGTTGTCCCACAGAACTTAACACCAGGTTTTTAAATGTAGCTAGCTGCCTAAAAATGTAGATTGGTGTCTAGTGGGGTTTTCAAAAGTACCTAAGCATCCAACTCCCTTTGGGAGTTGGGCACCTAACCCTTCTGAAAATCCCATTAGGTACCACATATCTGCATCTTTAGATGCCTAAATAACTCTTAAAAACTTGGCCTTTAGACTCTAGGCTCCAATCCTGCAAAGACTCACACATGCTTAATTTGCTGCCCTGCACATACTCCCATTTGAAGTCAATGGAAACTCTCACAAGGCATGAAGCTAAATGTGTACAAGTCTTTGCAGGATTTGTGTCTAAGTGTACTGTCCTGCAAACCTTTACTTCTGTGAGCTGCTGATGTGGATATTGAGAAGATCATGTACAGTCAGTGTGCTCATTTGCATAAGTAAGAATTTTCAGGATTAGGACCAATATAAGACAAAGGAAATGAGGATAACTGGTAAAGAAAAAGGATAGGAAAGGGAGGGTCACAAGTTAGAACAAACAGATAATGTGTGCCCTATTACATAAGAATGTAAGAATGGCAATATTGGGTTAGACCAATGGTCCATCTTAACCCAATATGCTATCTTCCAAGAGTGGCCAGTGCCAGATGCTTCAGAGGGAATGAACAGAACAGGAAAGTTTGTTGTGTGATCCATACCCTGTTGACCAGTCCCAGCTTTTGGCAGTCAGAAGTTTAGGGACATCCAGAGAATAGGGTTCCATTCCAGACCATCTTGGCTTATAGTCGTAGATAGACCTATCCTCCATGAACTTATCTAATTCTTTTTTGAACCCAGTTATACTTTTGACTTTTACGACATCACCTGGGAATGAGTTCCACAAGTTGACTGTGAGATCACAGACCTAAGAGTGGCTATACTTCAACAAAAAAGCTTCAAAAACAGACTCCAACGAGAGACTGCTGAATTGGAATTAATTTGCAAACTGGATACAATTAACTTAGGCTTGAATAGAGACTGGGAATGGATGAGTCATTACACAAAGTAAAACTATTTCCCCATGGTATTTCTCCCTCCCACCCCACCCGCCACTGTTCCTCTGATATTCTTGTTAACTGCTGGAATTAGCCTACCTGCTTGTCACCATGAAAGGTTTTCCTCCTCCCCCCCCCCTGCTGTTGGTGATGGCTTATCTTAAGTGATCACTCTCCTTACAGTGTGTATGATAAACCCATTGTTTCATGTTCTCTGTGTGTGTGTATATAAATCTCTCCTCTGTTTTTTCCACCAAATGCATCCGATGAAGTGAGCTGTAGCTCACGAAAGCTTATGCTCTAATAAATTTGTTAGTCTCTAAGGTGCCACAAGTACTCCTTTTCTTTGTACTTCCTTATGTTTGTTTTAAATGTGCTGCCTATTAATTTCATTGGGTGACCCCTGGTTCTTGTGTTATTTAAAAGGGGTAAATAACACTTCCTTATTCATTTTCTCCACACCATTCATAATTTTATAGACTTCTGTCATATCCCTCTTAGTCATCTCTTTTCTAAGCTGAACAGTACTAGACTTTTTAAATCTCTCCTTATATGGAAGCTATTCCTTACCCCTGGTCATTTTGTTGTCTTTCTCTGTACTTTTTCCAATTCTAATATATCTTTTTGAGATGGGGAGACCAGAACTGCATGTACTATTCAAGGTGTGAGCATACCATGGAATTATATAGCGGCATTATGATATTTTCTGTCTTATTAGCTATCCCTTTCCTAATGAGTCCAATAATTCTTTTAGCTTTTTTGACTGGAGCTGCACACTGAGCAGATGTTTTTCTTCAAGTAGTGTCCCTCTGGATACTCCACTGTAGGTGTATCTGTGCTCCTGAGCCTCAAATCAAAGATTTTCAGTGTCCTTTCAGCCCCACATGCGCTCTTCCTACCTTGTGGTCTGCCTCAAGGCTACCTAGCATTGCCCAAGCAAACCCCCCTCAGTTTGTTTTGGACCACCTTTGATCTTCAAGGGCTGAGCAGTTGTCCTTTCCTTATCTGTGTAATTAGCATAAGTAGTAGTTGTTTTTGTTTCTTTTGTTTTCCTTAATAGTTAGTGTTTCCTTTTTACTCCTTTGGAAGGAGGAAGGAAACACTAACTATTAAGGAGAAGGGAGAAGAAGAAAAAGAAAGTTATGTTTCCTATACTTTATGGGGAATCTCCCACTCCTCCAGGGAAAGAAGAACTTTCTTCTGCATTCCTCACTGCTAGAAGGTGATAGCCCCTCCAGGACATCCAGGCTTCAAGAACTGCCTCTCCTGCAAGGAGTTAATTCCTGTAACAGGCAGACACTCTCACTGTGTCTGGAATCTGGGAGAGTCCCATATCCTTCAGAAGTGCTTCCTCTGCCACCAGCTAAAGCTGAGGTCTTGCAAGAACCGGGAGCTGAAGTTAAAACTTCTCCTTATGTCAAAGGCACTTCAGCTTCCAGGGGACTCTGGTCCTGATCACGGATCATTCCCGGAGCCTTCAACTTCAAAGGGGGTAGAGTTATGGAAAAGACCAGCAAATTTCCCCATAAAGGTTTGAGGAAAAGGGCTCCAAACTGAATCATTGGCCAGTCAGAAAGGTTCCCCAGTGCGATCAGCCACCTTGGTACTGGTGGCTCCAAAGCGTAGTACCTAGAACCATCAAGGTGCCTCCACTGTGAGCGCTGCCATACCATCTAGAGATGCCAGGGGCTCAGTCTCTGAGGCAGTGATACCGTCCTCTAAGGACAAAGACAAATACCATATTGCCTCTAAATGAGGGGCACCGAGAAAACCTTTGGTACCAGGTGCGGCAAAGCTCCAATCTAGGAAGTGCTCTTCACTTACACAACCATCAGTGCTGACAACGTGCCACAGACTCTCTTCCATGGTACTGAGTGAGCCAACAGTACCACAAGAGTTCCGGTACCCTAGAGACCTGACAGTTGGGAAAGAATGGCAATCCCCATTACTCAGGCCTAGGGCCCCTGTACGGAGCACATCCCAGCACCCAGTATCGCTCTCAGCAACGGGCTGTGTACCATCAATACCCTGGTCAGCGCCACTCTTACTCAGTGATGAGTCTGACGGTGACCAGGAGATTGTCAGTTCCCTGGCCTCTCATCATGATCTGCCATCACAATATAAGGGGGGTCCTCAATTCCATGAAGCTGACCCATGATTCTGGTATGAGCTGCAGATTACCTTAAATGAGGTGGCAGATACACATCACAAGCTAGTGTATTTTCTGCACACCACCTCCATGTCCAGAATTGCCCTCCGAATTAATGAAGCGATTTTAGATCTTGCCAAAGTCATCTGACAGACACCAGCCTCCATCATACCAACCTAAAAGAGAGGTGACAAAAATAATACATCCCTCCCAAAGAGACAGACTTCCTGTTTCAATGTACACAACCCAACTCCATTGTAGTGGATGTGGTTAATGCATGAGGCAAGTAACATTATGCCAAGTTGACCCCATACAAATGGGATTGGAAGAGGCTAGATATCTTTGGGAGGAAGATGTAGTTATAGTTACAAACTACCAAGCTGTCATGGCCAAATATAATTGTATTAATTATAGAAAACTCAATGCGTTTCTGGAACATTTACCAGGGACACAAAGGGAGCAGTTTTAGGCCATTGTCAGAGAGAGTCAGTTAATAGCCAGAACTGTGCAACAGACGGCACTCGATATAGCTGATACAGTGGCCCCCTAAGTCTCCACAGCAGTGGTATTGAGGCTGGCTTCTTGGCTACACCTTTCCAGGTTGCACAAAGAGCTGGAAACAACAGTGGAAGATCTCCCATTTGAAAAACCCAAGCTCTTTGTGGAGAAGGCAGACTCTTTTCCCCACATGTTGAAGGATTCCCGGGATTATGCTCCCTGGGAATCTACTCTGCAGAACAGACGAGAAGATATAGCTCTCAGCCACAGCACAGGTCATGACCTCCTCAATACCCACCGTCTGAGCACTATTACAAGCTACAACATAAGAGGTCCAGAGTTCAGAAGCACAAGCAGTCAGTACCCCAATCCATGACCTTGCAGACTGCCTCTTCTAAGCACATTTGACAGGTTGGTCAATGGCCCAAACAACTATACTTAGCAACATTAGCTGCCATCTACATCTGCCCTGGTGTGCCCTTTTGGAAGTTACCTGATCCTCTTTCACAGCAGTTGGGAGAAGATCACCTCCAACAGATCCATCCCCCATTCTGACCCTCCTTCCCTGTCCCTCTTCAGGCACCCTTCTCACAAAAGCCTACTTCAGCAGGAAACAGATCATGTGCTATGCAAAAGGGCCATAGAACCAGTCCCAGCAACTCAGGGGCAAAGGGTTTTATTCCCATTATTTCCTGATCCCCCAAAGGGGGATGGTGGAAGGGATGGTGGAGGCTAAGTCTTGATTAAAGGGCATTAAACAAATATGTGAGGGTGTGGAAGTTCAAGATGGTCATACTAGCAGCCATTATTACAGCTTTAGAGCAAGCAGATTGATTTTTGGCCCTTGACCTACAAGGTGCCTACTTCCACATCTTGATACGACCATTGCACAGAAGATTTCTACAGTTTACCTTCAGGCAGAACCACTATCCATGGAGGGTGCTTCCATTCGGCCTCTCATCCGCACCCAGGGTATTCTTCAATGTTCTTTCCATCATAAAAAGAAAAGGAGTACTTGTGGCACCTTAGAGACTTACAAATTTATTTGAGCATAAGCTTTTGTGAGCTACAGCTCACTTCATCTGATGCATTCAGTGGAAAATACAGTGGGGAGATTTATATACACGGAGAACATGAAACAATGGGTGTTACCATACACACTGTAAGGAGAGTTATCACTTAAGATGAGCTATTACCAGCAGGAGAGCGGGAGGGGAGGGGAGAAGAAAACCTTTTGTAGTGATACTCAAGGTGGGCCATTTCCAGCAGTTGACAAGAACGTCTGAGAAACAGTGGGGGGTAGGAAGTGGGAGAAATAAACATGGGAAAATAGTTTTACTTTGTGTAATGACCCATCCACTCCCAGTCTCTATTCAAGTCTAAGTTAATTGTATCCAGTTTGCAAATTAATTCCAGTTCAGCAGTCTTTCGTTGGAGTCTGACTCCGATTCAAGGAATAATTCCAACACAGTTCTGAACAACATACTAACCCACAGAGACCTTCCTAACAACGCTACAAAAAGAAGGATTCTGGGTGGACTCCTCCTGAAGGTTGAAACAACAGACTGGACTTCTACATAGAGTGCTTCCGCCGACATGCACAGGCTGAAATTGTGGAAAAGCAGCATCACTTGTCCCATAACCTCAGCCGTGCAGAACACAATGCCATCCACAGCCTCAGAAACAACTCTGACATCATAATCAAAAAGGCTGACAAAGGAGGTACTCTCGTCATCATGAATAGGTCGGAATATGAACAAGAGGCTACTAGGCAGCTCTCCAACACCACTTTCTACAAGCCATTACTCTCTGATCCCACTGCGGGTTACCAAAAGAAACTACAGCATTTGCTCAAGAAACTCCCTGAAAAAGCACAAGAACAAATCCGCACAGACACACCCCGAGAACCCCGACCTGGGGTATTCTATCTGCTACCCAAGATCCATAAATCTGGAAATCCTGGATGCCCCATCATCTAAAGCATTGGCATCCTGACAGCAGGATTGTCTGGCTGTGTAGACTCCCTCCTCAGGCCCTATGCTACCAACACTCCCAGCTATCTTCGAGACACCACTGACTTCCTGAGGAAACTACAATCCGTCGGTGATCTTCCTGAAAACATCATCCTGGTCACTATGGATGTAGAAGCCCTCTACACCAACATTCCACACAAAGATGGACTACAAGCCGTCAGGAACAGTATCCCCAATAATGTCACAGCAAACCTGGTGGCTGAACTTTGTGACTTTGTCCTCACCGATAAGTATTTCACATTTGGGGACAATGTATACCTTCAAATCAGTGGCACTGCTATGGGTACCCGCATGGCCCCACAGTATGCCAACATTTTTATGGCTGACTTAGAACAATGCTTCCTCAGCTCTCGTCCTCTAATGTCCCTACTCTTCTTGGGCTACATTGATGACATCTTCATCATCTGGACCCAAGGAAAAGAAGCCCTTGAGGAATTCCACCATGATTTCAACAATTTCCATCCCACCATCAACCTCAGCCTGGACCAGTCCACACAAGAGATCCACTTCCTGGACACTATGGTGCTAATAAGCGATGGTCACATAAACACAACCCTATACTGGAAACCTACTGACCACTATTCCTTCCTACATGCCTCCAGCTTTCACCCAGATCACACCACACGATTCATTGTCTACAGCCAAGCTCTACGATACAACCACATTTGCTCCAACCCCTCAGACAGAGACAAACACCTACAAGATCTCTATCAAGCATTCTTACAACTACAGTATCCACCTGCTGAAGTGAAGAAACAGAATGACAGAGCCAGAAGAGTACCCAGAAGTCACCTACTACAGGACAGGCCCAACAAAGAAAATAACAGAACGCCACTAGCCATCACCTTCAGCCCCCAACTAAAACCTCTCCAATGCATCATTAAGAATCTACAACCTATCCTGAAGGACGACCCATCACTCTCACAGATCTTGGGAGACAGGCCAGTACTTGCTTACAGACAGCCCCCAACCTGAAGCAAATACCAGCAGCCACACACCACACAACAGAACCACTAACCCAGGAACCTATCCTTGCAACAAAGCCCGTTGCCAACTCTGTCCACATATCTATTCAGGGGACACCATCATAGGGCCTAATCACATCAGCCACACTATCAGAGGCTCGTTCACCTGCGCATCTACCAATGTGATATATGCCATCATGTGCCAGCAATGCCCCTCTGCCATGTACATTTGGTCAAACTGGACAGTCTCTACGTAAAAGAATATATAGACACAAATCAGACGTCAAGAATTATAATGTTCAAAAACCAGTCGGAGAACACTTCAGTCTCTCTGGTCACTCGATTACAGACCTATGAGTGGCTATTCTTCAACAAAAAAACTTCAAAAAGAGACTCCAATGAGAGACTGCTGAATTGGAATTAATTTGCAAACTGGATACAATTAACTTAGGCTTGAATAGAGCCTGGGAGTGGATGGGTCATTACACAAAGTAAAACTATTTCCCCATGTTTTTCTCCCCCCCCCCGCCCCCCACCCCCACTGTTCCTCAGACGTTCTTGTCAACTGCTGGAAATGGCCCACCTTGATTATCACTACAAAAGGATTTCTCCCCCCCCATCCCCTGCTCTCCTGCTGGTAATAGCTCATCTTAAGTGATCACTCTCCTTACAGTGTGTATGATAACACCCATTGTTTCATGTTCTCTGTGTATATAAATCTCCCCACTGTATTTTCCACTGAATGCATCCGATGAAGTGAGCTGTAGCTCATGAAAGCTTATGCTCAAATAAATTTGTTAATCTCTAAGGTGCCACAAGTACTCCTTTTCTTTTTGCGAATACAGACTAACACGGCTGCTACTCTGAAATCTTTCCATTATAATGGCACACCTGCGGACATTGGGCATTATGGTCTGCCCATATCCAGATGATTACCTCTTCAGGGCTCCCTCATTTCATGATGCCGTACAAGCCACCTAGATAACCATGCACACATTTGCACAGCTGGGTCTACAGCGCAACTTACAGAAATCGAAACTGACCACAATACAGTGAATGACTTTTATTGGTGCCGACCTCAATGCAGTAAAAGCAAGAGCCTTCCTCCAGTTACACAGACTCATAACCATTACAGATCTCATAGAGACTGTCCAGGCCAGCCCTCAAACACCAGCCAGGAATGGCCTGCAGCTGGTAGGTCATATTGCAACATGCACCTTCGTTGCCCCAAATGCCTGATGTTCATGAGGTGTCTTCAGATGTGGCTCACTTCTATCTATTCCCTGAAGAGGGACAGACTAACCAAACAGCTGTCACTGACCTCCACAGTAAAACACTCTCTGAACTGATGGAAAGACCCATCCAATGTCCGATCAGGCGTTCCAATCATGCAGCCGCCAAAAACACTGACTCTAATGACGGATGCCTCCCTAATAAGCTGGGGACCTCACTTAAATGACTGCAAGGTTCAAGGCAAGTGGTCTTCCACAGAAGCGACCCTCCATATCAGTCTTTTGGAGCTAAGGGCCATCAGGAATGCCTGTGCACACATTCTGCCTTTCATCAAGAACACCCACACAAAGGTGGTGACAGACAATATGACAAGTATGTTGTATATAAATCACCCTGGGGGCACCATATCTCCCTACATCTGCACAGAAGTACTCAAACTTTGGAATTGGTTTATCTATTATAATGAGCTCATCTCAGCTGTCTATGTATCAGGGATAAAGAACATGACAGCCAGCGGTCTCAGTTGGAACTTTTTTCACAACCACGTATGGGAACTGAACTCAGAGGTGCTTCGAGACATTCATCCTATGCGTAGCCCCAACTACAGATCTCTTCGCTAATTACCAGAACAAGAGATGCCCTTGTTACTGCACCAGGGCCAGCCTGGGAAAACACTCACTGGGAGACACTCTCATCTTTCAATGGAACAGAAACCTCCTAAATGCTTTTTGCCTGTTTCCTATTCTATCCAAGGTTCTGCTGAAAATTCAATGAGAGAAAGCAAGAGTTACTCTGATTGTCCATCCTGGTCAAGAGAAGTCTGGTTCCCTTACCTGAAACAGATGACAATATGTCCTCCGGGTTTTCTTTGGCCCATTACCCACCTGCCCTCTGAAAACGATGGGCTGGTCTTTCACCCTCCACCTCCAGGCTTGGCGGCTCCTTGGTTCCAAACCTTAGAGGTAGAATGCTCTCACGAGGTGAAAGACGTGTTGTTGTCGTCAGCCAAAAGTCAACCACTAAACGTACTTACTACAAAGATGAAAATGATTCCAAGTTTTGTGTCATTCTGAGCACACAGACCCAACCTTGTCTTCCATCCCTCTGATCTTAGACTACATTTTAGACCTCAAGAGGTCAAAACTCTCATTCAACTTCCTTAAGCTACATCTTGCGGACATAATGGCTTTCCACCATCAGGTAGATGGATACTCGGTGTTTGCTTACCTGCTGATGTAGAGATTCCTTATGGGCATTGGGAACTCTTCATGTATGTGAGACCACCTACTCCAACCTGGGATCTTAACTTAATTCTCAGAGCTTTGATTAGACCTCCCTTTGAACCCATGGCAATTTGCTGTCTCTTACAGCTGTCCATGAAGACAGCATTTTTAATTGCCATCTTCTCAGCTAGGGTCATAGGAGAAATGGCACATCCGTCATTCATGGTCTTTTTTAAAGACAAAGTAACTCCGAGGCCTCATCCCAAGTTTCTCCCTAAAGTTGCCTCCACTTTTCATATGAATCAACAGAGCCATCTTTCTGTTTTTTGCCCAAAACCACATTATGACGACAAGGAGGTGATTTTGCATATGCTAGGTATTAGAAGAGCACCATTCTACTTGGACAGGACTAAGGACGTCAGGAAGTCCTCGAGTTGCATTAATCACTTATCAAGAGTGCAAGCTGTTGCCTCTGTCCAGAATCTGTACACACTCCAGGAGGTCAATTTCTACTTCGGTTGCATTCCTTAAAGATACCTTAGCTCGGAAATTTCTAAGGCAGCGACTTGGGTCTCTTATCTCATGACTGCCTACTTTGCTTAAGAGCCTTTGACCAGGCACCTTGTCAAAGGTTTTCTGAAAGTCCAAGTACAACTCGATCACCCTTGTCCACACATTTGTTGACTCCCATAAAGATTGGTGAGTTATGATTTCCATTTACAAAAAACGTGTTGAGTCTTCCTCCAACATATCATGTTCATTTACATGTTGGTAATTCTTTACTAGTTTCAACCAATTTGCCCCATACTGAAGTTAGGCTTACTGGACTTTATTTGCCCAGATTGCCTCTGAAGTCTTTTTTTAAAAAGAGCTGTTACATTAGCTATCTTCCAATCATCTGGTACAGAGGTTGATTTAAGCAATAGGTTATACACCATAGTTAGTAGTTCTGCAGTTTCATATTTGAGTTCCTTCAGAACTTTTGGGTGAATGCCATCTGGTCCTTGTGTTTTATTACTTTTTAATTTATCAATTTGTTCCAAAACTCCTCTATTGACACCTCAATTGGGGGCAGTTCCTCAGATTTGTTACCTAAAAAGAATGAATCGTGTGTGGGAATCTCCCATACATCCTCTACAGTGAAGACCCAGTACAAAGAATGAATTTAGCTTCTGCGTAACGGCCATGTTTTCCTTGAGTTCTCCTTTAGCACCTTGATCGTCCAGTGGCCCCACTAATTTTTTGGCAGGTTCCCTGCTGCTGATGTACTTAAAAAAAATTGCTGTTTGTTTCTATGTCTTTTGCTAGTTGAGCTTCAGATTCTTTTTTGGCCTACCTAATTATATTTTTACACTTAACTTGCCAGAGTTTGTGCTCCTTTCTGTTTCCCTCAGTAAGATTTTGCTTCCAGTTTTTAAAGGTTGTCTTTTTCGAAATGAAGCTTATAAACTGCAATATTTTTAAAGCAGAGAATGAGGGAAGGTAATTATTTTTGTTGTGCTGAGTAACTTAGGGCATATCTACACTGCCTCACAGTTTGGACTACAGGAGTTTGAATAGCAGTGTGCACCAAAGTGCTGTGCTGTTATTTCTCTGTATGGATGCTGCAGGCGCAAACTAACTGGTTCCTAGTTCACATTAATTTAGTTCTCTTCAAACCGGATTACATTACTTTGAGTAAAAACCTGGTATTTCATACCTGCACATCCAGGTAGTGGAGTTACAGTGCCACACTTTGGTGTGCACTGTTATTCACACCCACATAGTCCAAACTGCAGAAGCAGTGTAGACATGCCCTTAGAGTTGCCTAGGAAATGTAGCAAATTGCATGCCCAAATTTTTAATAAACTTTCCATGTTTGTGTCCCTAAATCACATTACTTGCTTACTTGTCCTGGTTTCTCTTCCATTTTCCCTGTTTCTCCACTGCCTTTTAATCACCATACCATCTCATTATACATAGATAAATGTTGGTGAATATTTATTTTCTTTAACTTGTTGGAAAGAGGCACATTGAGTAGCCATCCAAAGAAAATTATATCCGCTCCTAATAAGATACCACATCTGTAATTTAAGAATAGATTTCTAACAATGACTTGACATTATTTAGGGTTGCCCATCCTGTTGAAATATAAAAGGTGAGTAGATTTCTTTGCAGATGCTTTTCTTTCAATTGCCAGTCTCTATGCCTGTTTTGTTAAATTCATCTTAAATATGCCATTCAAGACTCAGTCTGATTTTCTTTGTATCAATCTGAATGTACTGGAGATTAAGAGTAATGTCACTATTTTTCAATTCAAGTATAGTCTGACTAATATATTTACGCTTTCAATTAACCAGGATGTATATTTAGATTTTCTGTGGATGTTAAAAAGCCTAGTTTCTGGAAAAAAGTCCCTGAGTCACATTGTGATCAGCTTATTGAAATCAAATCCCTGGATTCTAGCCTTTTTTTTCTAAAACAGTTTGCATGTTCCTTGATCTTTTATGAAAACAAATATACAACAGAAAAGTCTGCAGTTGGTCATTGGATAAAACAGAACTTGATAACTTAAAATCATCAAAGGATTATTTTTTTAGTGGAAGTTTGAGTAAGTGAATGTGTTGAACCAAAATCATGGAAAGTTTATTTTGGAGCCAAGGCTGGTACTGGTTTAGCCCTGGCCCTTTTTGCTCATGATAGACCCTTGCATGAAGATACTGTGCATTGAACTTGCTGTAAACTATTAGTATTTCAGTGAAAAAGACTTATAATCTTAACTATAAATAGTTTCTATTATTTAGTTGTTGGGTTTTATATGCAGCCTTGAAGTCTTTTTTTGGCAGCTAGGCTGTGGGGGAGGTACTCACTTTTCACATGTTGCTGGTATTAATAGTTGCTAAAATCATGAAGCAGCATAAACAATTATTTTTAATTGGTTGTTAATGCTGAATTCTAGTAGGAATAATGAGGCATCTGTAGTAAAACCAAATGAATTAAAGAGCAAAATTACAGTGAATGACAACCAAATAAGCATACAATGATTATTTGTAATGCTCAGTAGATACACTTTAAAATATTTTGAAAAATAAGCCTGTTTCCTGCAATTATTTGAAGTAATATTTTCTCTAAAGTGTATAATTTCCACTGAATTTTTTATTCTTTGAAAGAATAGAAATCTAATCATGAGGTTAATTTATATTCTTGTTCCTTGCACAGGACACAGAGATTTTGTAACATGTAACTTAGCAATAATATAGACAGGTTTCAGAGTAGCAGCCGTGTTAGTCTGTATTCACAAAAAGAAAAGGAGTACTTGTGGCACCTTAGAGACTAACAAATTTATTTGAGCATAAGCTTTCGTGATGAAGTGAGCTGTAGCTCACGAAAGCTTATGCTCAAATAAATTTGTTAGTCTCTAAGGTGCCACAAGTACTCCTTTTCTTTTTTCAATAATATAGAGTAGCTGTGGGAGGGAGAGAGACTATTAATTGATTGGTTATTTATCACACAGTGAGACTGATCGGATGATCCTGCTCATTTCCTGCTAACATCAGAAAGAGAGTCCCTAAAGTTTTCACAAGAATTTCTATAAAATGTTTCCATTTTGGAAGATTTATCTACAAATTTAGTTTATCAATTTCGATTTCTGTGGTTTCATGACCAAATAAAAGTATTGTTTTAAATTTAGTCCACAGTGAACTGTGCATTGTTCGGAAAGTAGTAGGAAATCAAGCAAATATTACCAGTTATGTTTTAAGATGTTTTTAAACAAACTTTAAGTGTGAAATTCTATCTCCCTTGCAACATACAAATAAGCAGAGCTTGTGTGGGACACCAGCAGAGAAGCTAGATGGATAAAACGCTACTACCCAACTTGGAAGTAGGAGTCAAGCACCTGTGCAGCTTGGCCACGTCAGGCCTCATTGTTGACCACATCCCACCCCTCTACATGAGACTTCTGGCCAGTGGATTTCTTCAGTTTCTGGATCTCATATATGTCTTTCTCTCCCCCCCTCCCCCCCAAAAACCAAGAAAAATCAGACAAACACACAGCAGCCTTTTTACTGCAGGAATAAATTTGCAGAGCTGGGACTTTGAGGGGACAGAAGCCACACAGCTTAGAGGTATCCTTACAAGGTTTCCCCCCATTGGGCAATTTCTATCACCTATAACAAGCAAAGGGATTGGCCAGGGCTAGCTATCAAGGGCTCAGCACATCAAAAGATGTGAATCTTTTTAATTGTATCACTATGAAGCATAAAGGGCTGTAGATATCCCTTTCACATCATTTCCGCTCTCCTCCACAGCAGCACCTCTGCTGCATTTTGGGCCTTTAATGACCACTCCACAGCCAGGATGATTTTGCCCTAATACCGTACATATTTTACAATTCTCTCTACTGAACAACATTCCCTTTTATGCAGTGTATAATTTTAAAAATAGTATAAACTACTTCAACAATTCTTGTGCCATCACTTATTTTAGTAAATTAATATTTTCCTTTTTAAAAAGCTGAAACCTGGTGATCCTCTCACCTTTCAATGTATATATGTTAGTAAAAACTTAAATACAATATGGTTCATTTAATTTTTTTAATTAGAAGGCAAAACAGTTCTTTCATCCTTTATTTATCATTAGTGTATGTTATAGCCCTTGACATAACAGAAATCAAAATAGGAGGTGATTCCATTTCAAAAATTTGTAATAATTCTTTCTCTTTAACACATGAATGTGTTCAGTATTGGCAAAAGAACATGTTGCTACCAAAACTGAAATAAGATCCTTGAAACAGAAAGGATGTTGCCATGGAAAAGTGAAGTAACACTCAGTACAGCTGCGATACATTAATGAATAGGATATTTTTTTAAAAGATCATTTGTGTTTGGTGTGGCTTGGAGGGTCCCAACCAGATGGTTTCCATGAACAGGATCTGACCCCCAGCTTGAGGACTTCTTACTGGCAGATTACTTCATTTTCTTTCCCTTGGATTGTCAGATCCTTACATTAATGCAAGATTTACTGCTACAGATTTATATTCAGTTACATAAATCAGTCACATTTTAGGTTAAAGTCACAATTTTAGAAATACCATTTAATAGTTATTTAAAAAGGTAAAAAAGATTTATATGGTATCTTTAATATATGCTATTGATGTAATTTTAATTTTAAAATATTTTGATTACATATAATTTAAAGCACTTTCCATATCAATAAAATGATCTATAACATACATTACTATTATTATTTAATCCAACATATCATGCATCATTAAAGATAACATATTACTATTATCATTTAATCCAACATATCATGTATTCTTCCCTCCCTTTACTGGAACTTGCTGTGAGCCAAATCTCTGGGGAGAGATTGGACGGGGGAGATGCACAGATTCTGCTTTCAGATACATGTGAAAATCCCATTGAAACTTGCTGGAATTTCATGAGGACAAAATTTGGCCCAATGAGAAATGTAACATGTTCCTTAAGAACCCACTGTTGAATGCTCTAACGGGTATTTCCCCATATGAACTGATAATTTCCTGTGCAAACAGGTAGTAATTGCCTGATTTCTACTGGAAAATGTGTTTTTAGAGTTCATCCATTGTGTCCTCCTTTAAAAACCTTAAATTATATATACCTCTGATTTAAGACCTCCTATATGATGCATTTATTTATTTATTTATGCGTGCTTTTTCACTTAAATTGGCTTGAATTTATATAGAAATATATTATTACACTTTTTGTACCAGATTCTACCACCCATTAGTCCAGGAGCAGAAATCAATGAGCCAAATCACATTAACTCAAGGTACTACTGAACATAAAGGGTGGTACAATCGAGGTCGAAGTGAGTGATAGCTCCTTCTAAATAATATAAGGAGTGCTACAGTTGTGATTACACTTCAGTGTTCTTGATATGGCAAAATCAAATTAAACAGAGGAAAAGGAACTGAGCAACTTGTATTCAATGCAATTTTGCAGATAAAGTATAAAAATCTTAGAGTTTCCTGGTTCTATGTACTTCTAAAGTGAACTTTGTTAAACATCTATTGTAGACTCTTGTAGTGGGTAAAATGATAGAACATTGTATCTCTGAGTTTGTGGAATTTGTGCTTTATTATTACCACATGTCTTGTATATTCTGGCAACATTTGATGTTAATCATCATGGATATATATATTGGGTGATTTGTTATAAATTGCTTACTCAGTAAGTGCATTGATAAAACAAAAGCTACTCTGATTATAACTGCATTGCCTTTGTCATCTGTTTATCACTGCCCCACAGTGGTCTGAACTTCAATTTATTGCTAATAGACCAGAAAATGCTCTTATATGTCACCATAAAAATCTTGGAAAATCAAAATGTGTTACATTTGTAACAATACACAATTGCTTCTTGTCCCGTATAAATAAAGTACATTCTAAACCTTGGATCAATAAATTACTTATCAAAGATGTAATTAACTTCATTTTACAGCTCAAATAAAGCTAAAACTAGAAACAGAAACACACCTCATGTAATGTATTTATTTTTGCAAAATTCTACTTATATTTTTTGACAGTGAATTCTTGTCACTTTATCTCTGTTCACCAGGCTGGCAAATTATTTATGGTATTGAAGGATTCCAATCCCGTTACACATCATTATTGCTCTTGTGGGGGAATGTTAGCCTCTAGGGAAGGTTATTGTATACTAGGTCTTCATTATCATTTGTAAGATGTAGTTTCATTAATTATATAAATTTAAAGTATCTTGAAGCATTTATTGGACACTGCTACATGAGTTACAAAGCAGCAAACAAAAGTACTTTATCATGTCTTCAAATAACATCTTGCATCCAAAATATTGTGAAGAAACTGATTGAATCATAGTTTGTATTTGCTTAACAAAGCATTCAAGTGTGCAGGCTGTTATGGTTATTTGATATCCAGGTGCAGAATATTACTTGCAAGAGCCAAGTAAGACTAACAGTCTTGAGCATACATTATCTCTGAATTAAGAAGTCATGATGAGTTCAGTCCTTGGTTTGGGCTTACTTAGCCTTGCTAGAAGTCTCTAAGGATATGGCAGAATTATCAAAACTGTTTCATAGCAGTCGAAGTAACTGCACTCGTAGAAACCGAAGTTTCATATGAAATCACGTGTACTTTTTCTAATCTGAAAGGTGACAAAAGGAGACAAACTTGTTAGTTTCTAAACTTTGTTAATGTTTTTCATTATGATATATATCTTAGTACTAATGAACATGTCGATATTTGGCTGAGGCTTTTATTTATGTTAGATTGACTGATTGAGCTTGACCTTTTTATGCACTTTAGTCACTGTTAACTACAAAGAAAGGGAAGAATCCTCACTGAAGTAAATCTTTTTTAGAAAATAACAGCATATAAAATGCTAGTCGGCTCCAGAGCCTTAGCTAGTGATAACAAAAGCTAATGAACTGAAAAAGGAGGAGGATTTTGTCACCTTTTCTGCCGACACAGTTTCTAACTCCATTATGTTTCCTGAAAACAGATGTGGAAAGGCAGATATATGTTCAGTTTATGTGACTGCACCCTTTTGATCAAATTTATAGAACAAAATGGCACCTTTTCAGGTTTTATTTCTATATATGTAATTTATGAAAGTGTAAGCATCTGCCATTTTCTGTTGTCCTTTCTTTTAATTCTGTTTAAGAATTTAGACAGGTTTTTAATCACCTGTGATATCTGTGATTCTGTGATACAGTGTTTGATTCTGTATTATAAATGAATAAATATGTTGGGAGAATGTTGAGATCTAGTTCTGAGAATCCTGTCTGGGATTTGTTTTTGTTTTTCCAGCTTGAAGTGCAATCCTGTTGCGTGTTTGTTCCAAATGACAGCCTGCCTTCCCCAAGTACAATTGTGTCTGGTGACATTCCTGGAACTGTCCGAAGTTGGTACCATGGACAGGCTGATATGCCTGGTACACTTGTTCTTTGCTTGCCCCAGATAAAGATTATGAGTGCTGGACACAAATACATGGAACCGCTGCAAGAAATCCCCTTTGTTATGCTAAGATCAATTCTTGAAGAAGGTACAGTATGAGAAATTTGGAAAGTTTTCCTGTTGTTATTTCAATGTATAATTCTGTTGTATGATCATTGTATTATATTGCCAACATTTTGATATAAATCAGTATTCTTACTAAAAGATTTCATATCCAAAATATGTGAGCTAAGTGCCACAGACAAATTTGCCTTCTTTAACCATGATCCATGAGCTGTACAACTATAGCAAAAATTTAAACTTTCTGGAAGTTTCGATGTGCATTTAATTCATTACTATAATCTTGAAACTATTAATTTTTTTAGAGAGGTTTTGGTTTTTTTGAGCATTTGCATTAAAGTGAGCAGAGAAAATGGAGAACTTGTTAAAAGGTTTTCATAGGAGAATTTTATACATAATATTTTTCTCCTTTTTTGCACACAAAGCTTACTAATGAAATTTACCAAAAAATTATAAAGCACAGATTATGGAAAATAGAGTAAGAAGTATTTTCAAGCACTACATTTACTCCCGAGTGTCTGCCAATTTTTGTGGTTTTACAATTACGTTTTCCTATATTTTTTATTGATTTTTTTCCTCCTCTTTTGTTCTGTAACAACTTGAGTCTCCTCCTCCTCCACATGCACAACAGCGGAAACAGATTTTAGTGAATTTTTTAAACAATGAAACTCTCTGTAATGGTACTGTAAGTACTGTCAAATGCACAAAGTAAACAAGAATAGAGAAATAAATGTTTTCCCCTAATTTATTTCAGGGAAAATAATCTCATTTGTTACACTAACAACAAAAAGTAAATATGTTTAAACAGAAATGTGATTTTTTTAAGTTGGTAGTGCCCTTTAAACCTTTTATGAAATTAAACCATACTTAAATTTTCTCAGACTCGGAAAGGAAGGAGCAGTCCGAGAAAGAGAGATGAATCCCCTTGGTTGGGATAAATCCTACTGTAAGGGATGTATTTGTGTGTGGCTTTGTGCTCTGGGAATAATGCCAAACAGAAGTTCTCACAATCTTGATATTTTTGATTCTCTAGTGGAGCTGTTGCCTTCTCCCATGCCAAAACTCCCCCCTTAAACAGACTAATAAAAAATATTTTCAAAGCTTTTAAGTCACCTTCTTTGTTTTCTCCATGCAGAGGTAAGTAATTTTTATAGACTTTTATTAGGGAGACTCTAAATGACTATCTATATTTGAACAGGACTCCAGTGATGACATGTCATTCTTAAAACATGTTACCTTCTCTGTGAAATCATATGCATGTAACCTTACTCTTCCTGAAAGCTATTTTGGAACTGTTCATTCTTTCATAAAGAAGATCTAAGCAAATGTCCAATTTCTTACAAGACTATGTAGTTACTCTGACTCCTATCTGCTTATTCACATGTTTTTCTTACTTCTTTAAAAGAAAAAATAGCACAATCATCCTGTCATCTAGGAATATTGCAACTTTGTCAGGAAGGCTTATTGACCTCCAAATGTCAACATACAACAGAAACAACTCCCACACTCAAATCTTTTTGTTTCCAGAGCTCTGACAAGAGGATTTCTCTGAGATAACTGTAAGCTGTAGGAGTAGTCACATTCAAAAGAGCATATTAAGCATGGCACTATAATTCAGAATTAATGTAACTTGGATAATATTACCAAGTCCTGTTGTCTCAGTGATCTCATGAGAGTAAGGGACACTCTCAAAGACACAGGAACAGATCCCCTTCCAGATCTCCTCCCAAGAGAAAAGATCCCTCTCCATATCCTTCCAAATTGTGAGAGTCCTCACACTCGGGTCCTAAAGACTTAGGCACATGTTAGCATTCCGACTATGAGGATAAAGCACACAGAAGCAAGGATCCAACAGTACCAACTCTGGTACCAGCTAGTAAGCTGAAGAATTGGCATTTGCCAGCACTGACTGAGGGCTTCGGGCAGGACTCATTTTTGATAGCACCCATCATCCCGTAAGGACCCACTCACCATTAAGCCTGTGATGTACCAGATCCAACTATACTGACTACCATGACCCCTCACATTGTGGCACAGACTGAGACTTATACCTCCCCTTGCCCTCCTATGCTCACAATCTCATTTGCTTTTGGGTCAGTCTGTCTGAGGGACATTGATTGCTCAAATTAAAGAACCTTCAAAATGTATCTTCTGTATTTGCACTGTACAACATAACTTAATGAGTCTCTTTATATTGCTATCTCTACCTCTGTGTTTTCCATCATAAAGTCTTGTCATCCCAGCTGCAGTAAACAATTCTTACATAAAACTAATTATAATCTGTGCACATGGTTGATAAGTTGGACCAAGCAGTGGCCAAACTCTTCACCATTCCAAACACAGCAATTTTATGTTCTCAGAACAGTCGCAATTTGAAACTGCATCAAAACCTGAAAAACTGGATAAAAGCAGAAATGCCTGGCTATATGGCCTTACAACACTTAGTTCCCTATGGTTTAAACTTGCAAGAAAATACAGTATGTCTATTTAATATTTGAAGTGACTGGAATTAAATATAGTGTTCCATGGAACAACTATTCAGAGTCTCTAATTGTCAATGACTTGTTTGATGTTTAATATCTTTTATTCCTTCACAAGGGAAAAGCCTAAGTTTTTATAAAGTGCTTTCCTGGATTGTTGTTTCTCAAGGATTCTCTCTCTCTACTGTAACTTTATATGAATAATAATAAATATAAATGCTTTTTCAACACTGGAAAGCCTTTATTCAAAAACAAACATGGTGGTGGAGTGAAGAAGTACAAATGATAAAAGATAAAGTTTTAAAGGAGTTAGGAGCAAATGAAACCTGAAGGAATACAAGGATGTGAAGAAAAGGTCCAGCAATAGTTGCAAAAGCAGAAATCTTCAAGGAACTTTACACAAGACTTAGAACAAAGGAAGGGGAAAATGTATGCATAGGCAAGCAAAATCATTGGTCAGAATTACCAGAGATATAAAGGAAGTAAGGTTCACCAACAATGAAACTGGGATGGTGTTGACTCAGATATCGCATAAAGGATCGATGGAAAAGGTATCCAAGAGAGCAATGCAACTTAAAAATGATGATCTTTGGTGTAGTGGAGCCTATCATACCTGATGAAGTGGCCAATGCCATAAAAGAGATGAAAAATAATAAGGCTTTAGGCCCAGATAGATCCCTATTGAGACATTGAAAAAGCTTGGAATAGAAGGCATCCATTTGCCAACATCTCTGTTCAATTTAATCATGAGATAGGAAAGGATACCAAATGAGTGGAGGGAAAGTATCTTGGTGCTGATATGCAAGGGAATAAGTAGCAATGGCAACTGCACAAATTAGAGAAGTATTAAGCTGATTAATCATATGATGAAACTGTGTGAGAGAATCATTGATAAAAGACTAAATGAGGTGAATATTGGCACAAATCAGTATGACTTTATGCCAGAAAGGTTGACAATTTTTGCACTTATGGAGCTAGTGGAAAAATACATAGAGAAAAGGAAAAATATTCACATGGCATTCATGGATCTCAAAAAGGACTTTGGCTGAGTTCCAAGAGAATTCATCTGGTCGAGTATGAGAGAGAAAATGTTACCAGAACTTTTTGTGTGGCTTGTTCAAGCCATGTATGTAGGTGCAAAGTCAACAGTCAGAACTTAGGGTGGTGAAACAGACATACCATCATTAAAAGTGGGAGTGCATCAGGAATCGGCACTAAGCCATTTCTTGTTTATACTCATCCTGGATACCCTCAAGAGGAACATACAAAACGAAGCATCTTGGTGCATGCTATTTGCAGATAATATCATTCTATGCAGTGAGGAAAAAGATGGTCTTTGAAGAGGCTCTTGATAAATGGAGGGGTATGTAATTTCAGTAATGTGCACACTGAAGAATTATCTTTGAAACTAGGTGAGCAAACAATACCAAAAATACAAAGTTTCAATATCTGGGTTCCAAAATCTGGCAAAATGGAGGAAAAATTAGAGGTAGGATAATAAATGCCTGGCTCTGATGGAGAGAGGTAAGCGGAAAGTACCAGTAAGAATAAAAAGAAAAGTCTATAAAGCAGTGTCCATCCAGTTTTAATGGGTGGCGCTGGGTGTTAGGCAACAAAGAAAAAACATGAGCGAATTATCTCTTCCACAGAAATGAGAATGTAGAGATTGATTAGTGGTGTAAGCAAGACCGATTACATGAGGAATGTGTATATTAGAGACGTGCTCAAAATAAAACTCATACATAAAAGAGTAAGGGAGTATAGGCTCAGATATTTGTTCATGTAAAGTGCAGTCCTGACAACTACATGGGTAAGAGAATCCAACAGATCAGGATTGAAGGAAAAACACAGAGAGGCCAACCCAAGAAGTAGTGGTGGGATGCCCTAAAGGAAGACATATTAGCATGTGGTATAATAGAGCATATGGCATTGAACAGAACAATTTCAAGGGAGAGGACTCAGAGAAGACCCCATTTGATGAGATGAATGCAAGGAAGAAGACTTTCTATCCTAAAAGTGGCATTTATAAATACAAGAAGTTGTTAAACCAGTTGAGTATAACTGTTACCATCTTTTGCATTAATTTTCAAGTCCACTAATAGTTCTAGTAACTGAGTTATAAGTCATCTGAAAGAAGAAAAAAATAAGGATTTATCAGATCTCAAGTTTGTGAGTAAAAGGAATTTTTACCAACATTCTTGCCATATTGAGGATCTGCAATGTTCATCTCTCAGATTCTGGCTCAAAAAAGATCTAGGGTGAAATACTGGCCCCATTGAAGGGCTATGGTTCATATGAAGGGTCAGTTGGAAGGCTTCAGAGATTTCTTCTGCTCCTATTATTGTAAACAGTGGTGCCTGGCTTCCCTTCATACGTACTAGTAAGTGGGATTTGAAACAAATGTATTTTGAATTACATTTCTTTTGAAGTGTAGACACTTTAAATTGTTTCTGAACCTTCATTCATTCACCCAACAATGAATATTGGCCACCAAAGTAAAACAAAAAAATTAAAGCAAAATTAAAGCAGCATAAACAACTACAGAACAAAAATTTCTCTAACACTTGGACAGTTTAAAGTAGATATGGTATGCGTGGTGGAATAATGAACATTAAATATTATTTTTGGGTGATTTCTAACTAGTCACTGAAAAATATCCAATATTGAATTACTATGGTGATCACGGAGAAAAGAAAAATCATGTATTTTAATTAATAAATAAGCCATTAGAATCTACTTCAAGTTTTTGAATAGTTTTCCATCCTAAACAATTAATATTTTGTATTTCTTGGATGAATTAAATTTTTTGGAGAATTTTAGATATGTAATCAGAAGCCTTTACAAAATATTTTAAAGCAAGTCTAGCTGAATTTTATTTTGTACATAATTTGGAACCTTTCTTCAGTTTGTAAATAACTTTAGAATAAGTTCAAGTTCAACAAGTTTTCAGTTCTTGTATGTTCTCATGCAGTGCTTTATGGCTATCCTAGTGACCATAAATGAGTTATTGCTGGTGTCACTTCTGGAAGCACCAATCAAACTCTTACAAAAGTAACATGGTGAAGATTTCTGGCTTCAGCTTTATTCTAACTTCATCTTCTTTTGTAAAGTATAGTTTAAGTAGTTAACCATCAGTTAACTCAACACTTAATTTCTGGTATCGCTTAGCTGTATTGTTTGCCCCACAGGAACCTCAGGACTGCAGACTATCCTGAAGCAGGAAATCCCCAATGTAACTCTCCATTAATTAGTGAGTTGCACATGCCAGTTAAGGAGCTTTATAACTCCATGCACTGGAAAGGCCCAGTCCCATGTATTTAATTGCTATTACCTGATATCCTATGCCCACTCTCCCAAGCCTCACTTTGGGACATGAGACCAACTTGTGTCTCTTCTTACCACAAAGTCACCTGCTCAAAGTTGTGACAAATAAAGTCTCATCACCAGCCAAGCCCTCTTAATTTGTTATAGGAAAGAGAACTTCTCCGCATGTGCTTCCTGCAAACTGAATAAGCCCTATTAAAAATATAAGGATGTCACAGAGCTGGTCACGCTTTCACTTGTTGGACAGTCACCAAACTGCTTTGCTTAGATTCCAGCACGGGATGTATGTTCTCCTGAGCTCCAGGTACTGTCTCTTTGTTCGGCCTCTAGGCTCACTCTAGGCATGGACTATCTATCTAGGATCCCATGGTCCAGCTTTCCTAGTCCCCAAGACCAATGCCAAACTCCAATTCCACACACCATCCCCAGAACTCCACCCTCCTGGGTCCTCTGGTTTATAGTTTAATCCATGCAAAATAGACCACTGGTCTGGTATTAAATCCAGCAGTCCTGCTTTTCTAGGATTTCACCCCCATCCGGTACTCAAACAAAACTGATGGTTTTGGTTTTGTCCAGCATTGAATAGGGGATGCCATTTTGAAGAGCATACTACTCTGCCCCCACCAGCATGACCTCGCATGCAACGTGATGCCAGTGGGACCACGTGGTGCACTTTTCAAAATGGCACCCGGATGTGGCAGGAAATTGCACACATCGTGCATCCAAGTTCACCCTGGCAGGGGAGGGGTTATGCTGGCAAGAGCAGGTGCATACCATTCCTGAAAGTACCGGAATGTTCAGTATTCTGGGAATACATGAGTGGCCACCCTAATGCAAAATAAGAAGCACAGGTACACCATCCTCTGCCTGAGTTTTCCTCATCACTTGTGAGTGTTCTTTCGGATTTGGTCAGTGTCCTTTAGGGTCCAAGGTCTCTCTTTCTGGATCTCAGTCCTCCAACTCACAATCTTAAATTTGCAAAATGATAATCCTCCATCATGACTCCTACTCACAGTAGTAGTTGTATGAAAAACTTCATAGACTGTAGAGTGAGTGAGAGAGAGAGAGAGAGAGAGTGTGTGTGTGTGTGTGACTAAAGTCTAATTTTGCTACCTATAAACTGAAGTCACTGGTCCTGCTCACAGAGCTGAATATTTTTCAAAGCGATAAGGTGACTGGTCTCTTAATTAAGGAAACCTCTTTGATACAAAGCAATACAAGACATTTACAGCAGACATATGCTCACTTAGTTTTAACGTATTCAGATGGATTTTTAAAAACACAGTGCTGAAAAATCAAGTAAATCAACAAGGTATTGTCCTTTAACATTGTTCTGCCAGATTTATTTGCAGTGTGAAATGAAAAATCAAATCAGATTATCTTCTTTTATCTCCAGGCACCATATTAAAGGGTATTTTATTAGGATTTGGGACCTGGTCCAAGTGCCCATTGAAGACTTCCATTAATTTCAGTGCGTTTTGGATCAGACCCATTCTGAATTTCATTTATTACTTACTATTTGAATAATGTTGAGATAAATCATCACTTAACATTTAGAGGCATGCATTTATAAACTATTTTTTCTCTTTAATCACCAGGTGATGCCTTCCCTTGGACAATCAGTCTCCATCATTTCAGTGTGTATACTCTTCTTGGACAACAAATGACACTCAATTTAGTGGAACCCATGGGCTGTACTTCTACTCTAGCTGTCACTTCACAAAAAGTACTTGCCTCAGGGCCAGAATCCAGACACTCATTTGTTGTTTGCCTCCATGTCGACCTTGAGTCACTTGAAATAAAATGCTCAAACCCCCAGGTTGGTATATTTAATTGATTTATGAAAGGAAATTAAAAATAACTTGAATTAAGTACAATTGTTCTGCATTTTGTTGAGGAGGTTCTCTTTTATTAAACATCTTAATTTTTTTTTTAAATTGGGCCATCAAGATCAGGGTACTTAGATTAGATTTGCTTTGAAGCTCTCTCAAGTTTTGTAATTTAAACTCTTCTCAAAATGTAATAGCTAGAGCATAAATGCATCTTTTGGCTGATGGAATGAAATTAGTTGCAGATGTACTGTTGTTAAATGCTGAAGCACTGTTCAACTGTCTTGAATAAATTTGTTGAAATGGTCTAATGATCAAATTCTCACACAGTCTCTCATTCAGCATGGAACGTTTTCAAACAAGCTTTGATATCCTTTATTAAAGGGGAAAACTGAAAGGGAATTGTTTAAAAGAATGCAGATTTTCACCATAAATGTATTCTTTAAAAGGTAGGTATTACTACTGAAAACTGCATTTTAATTGAGTTAGATCCAAGTTACTCTACGGGGGCCTGAAGTTACTCCAAATAGGAGAGATTTTCTATGCAAATTTTCAATGCACTGAACTGTCTTTAATAATGTTTTAGTTATCAGTTGTATCATCTTAACTATAGTTCTGATGAAGTTGTCACCTCTTGTTATTGATGATTATAATTCAGGTGCCGTCAATGTGCTTCGTACTGTACAAGACACTGCATTCAGACAATTTCTTCTTCAAAGAGCTAGCTATCAATGAGACAAGACATATACAAGACACAATGGGTAGCCCAGTGAAGAGGATTCTTGAAGGATTTTTCAACTATTACTGCTTAATAAAATAAAAGTATGTCATAAGAATGGCCATACTGGTTCAAACCAGTGGTCCATCTAGCCCAGCGTCCTGACTTCTGCCAGCGCCAGATGCTTCAAAAGGAATGAACAGAACAGGGCAATTATCAAGTGATCCATCCCTTGTTGTCCATTCCCAGAAGTTAGAGGTTTAGGCTTATCCAGAGCATGGGGTGTATCCCCGACCATCTTGGCTAGTAGCTAGTATCCTCCATGAACTTATCTAATTCCTTTTTGAACCCAGTTATACTTTTGGCCTTCAAAACATTCCCTGGCAATGAATTCCACAAGTTGACTGTGCATGGTGTGAAGAAGTACTTCCTTTTGTATGTTTTAAATCTGCTGCATATCAATTTCATTGGGTGACCCTTGTTCTTGTGTTATGTGAAGGGGGTAAATCACATTTCCTTATTCACTTTCTCCACCCCAGTCATGATTTTATAGACCTCTATCATTTCCCCACTTAGTCATCTGTTTTCTAAGCTGAACAGTCCCAGTCTTGTTTACCCCTCCTCACATGGAAGCTGTTCCACACATTTAATTGTTTTTACTACCCTTCTCTCTAACTTTTCCATTTCTAATATATAATTTTGAGACTAGAACTCGACATACATTCAAGGTGCGGGTGTACCATGGATTTACATAGTGGCATTATGATATTTAGTGTCTTATTATTTATCCCTTTTTAAAGGTTCCTAACATACCCTTAGCGTTTTGGACTGCTGCTTCCCATTGAGAGGATGTTTTCAGAGAGCTATCCACAATGACTCCAAGATATTTTTCTTGAGTGGTAACTGCTAATTTAGATCCCATCATTTTGTATATGTAGTTGGGATTATGTTTTCCAATATGCAATACTTTGTATTTATCATCACTGAATTTTCATGTATCATTTTGTTGCCCAGTCACCCAGTTTTGTGTGATTCCTTTATAACTCTTCGCAGTCTGCTTTGGAATTAACTATCTTGAGTAATTTTGTATCATCTGCACACTTTCCCACCTTGCTGTTTACCCCTTTTTCCACCAATTTTACTCCGTTGTTTAACCATTTTTCAGTCCTCTTACTATTTCTTTTAATTTGGGGTATGCATTTAATTTGAGCCTCTATTATGGAGCTTTAAAAAGTTTCCATGCAGCTTGCAGGCATTTCATTTTTGTGACTGTTGTTTTTGATTCCATTTAACTAGCTTCCTAATGTTTTTGTAGTTCGGCTTTCTGAAATTAAATGCTCCGGTGGGAGGCTTCTTTTGTATTTCCACTCCCCCCGACAAGGATGTTAAATTTATTTATATTATGGGTTTCAGAGTAGCAGCCGTATTAGTCTGTATTCGCAAAAAGAAAAGGAGTACTTGTGGCACCTTAGAGACTAACAAATTTATTAGAGCATAAGCTTTCGTGAGCTACAGCTCACTTCATCGGATGCATTTGGTGGAAAAAACAGAGGAGAGATTTATATACACACACACAGAGAACATGAAACAATGGGTTTATCATGCACACTGTAAGGAGAGTGATCACTTAAGATAAGCCATCACCAGCAGCAGGGGGGGGAAAAGGAGGAAAACCTTTCATGGTGACAAGCAAGGTAGGCTAATTCCAGCAGTTAACAAGAATATCAGAGGAACAGTGGCGGGTGGGGTGGGAGGGAGAAATACCATGGGGAAATAGTTTTACTTTGTGTAATGACTCATCCATTCCCAGTCTCTATTCAAGCCTAAGTTAATTGTATCCAGTTTGCAAATTAATTCCAATTCAGCAGTCTCTCGTTGGAGTCTGTTTTTGAAGCTTTTTTGTTGAAGTATAGCCACTCTTAGGTCTGTGATCGAGTGACCAGAGAGATTGAAGTGTTCTCCAACTGGTTTTTGAATGTTATAATTCTTGACGTCTGATTTGTGTCCATTCATTCTTTTACGTAGAGACTGTCCAGTTTGGCCAATGTACATGTAAGGGAGCAGTATGACTGCTCAGAGCTCCGGTACGAAACTGTGGAAAAACCTGAGTGTCTCTGGATTAAGTTTAGAAGTGTGTGCAACAAGAGTGATGTCATGGTGGGAGTCTGCTATAGACCACCGGACCAGGGGGATGAGGTGGATGAGGCTTTCTTCCGGCAACTCACGGAAGCTACTAGATCGCATGCCCTGATTCTCATGGGTGACTTTAATTTTCCTGATATCTGCTGGGAGAGCAATACAGCGGTGCATAGACAATCCAGGAAGTTTTTGGAAAGCGTAGGGGACAATTTCCTGGTGCAAGTGCTAGGGGAGCCAACTAGGGGGAGCGCTTTTCTTGACCTGCTGCTCACAAACCGGGTAGAATTAGTGGGGGAAGCAAAAGTGGATGGGAATCTGGGAGGCAGTGACCATGAGTTGGTTGAGTTCAGGATCCTGACGCAGGGAAGAAAGGTAAGCAGCAGGATACGGACCCTGGACTTCAGGAAAGCAGACTTTGACTCCCTCAGGGAACAGATGGCCAGGATCCCCTGGGGGACTAACATGAAAGGGAAGGGAGTCCAGGAGAGCTGGCTGTATTTCAAGGAATCCCTGTTGAGGTTACAGGGACAAACCATCCCGATGAGTCGAAAGAATAGTAAATATGGCAGGCGACCAGCTTGGCTTAATGGTGAAATCTTAGCGGATCTTAAACATAAAAAAGAAGCTTACAAGAAGTGGAAGGTTGGACATATGACCAGGGAAGAGTATAAAAATATTGCTCGGGCATGTAGGAAAGATATCAGGAGGGCCAAATCGCACCTGGAGCTGCAGCTAGCAAGAGATGTCAAGAGTAACAAGAAGGGTTTCTTCAGGTATGTTGGCAACAAGAAGAAAGCCAAGGAAAGTGTGGGCCCCTTACTGAATGAGGGAGGCAAGCTAGTGACAGAGGATGTGGAAAAAGCTAATGTACTCAATGCTTTTTTTGCCTCTGTTTTCACTAACAAGGTCAGCTCCCAGACTGCTGTGCTGGGCATCACAAAATGGGGAAGAGATGGCCAGCCCTCTGTAGAGATAGAGGTGGTTAGGGACTATTTAGAAAAGCTGGACGTGCACAAGTCCATGGGGCCGGACGAATTGCATCCGAGAGTGCTGAGGGAATTGGCGGCTGTGATTGCAGAGCCCTTGGCCATTATCTTTGAAAACTCGTGGCGAACGGTGGAAGTCCCAGATGACTGGAAAAAGGCTAATGTAGTGCCCATCTTTAAAAAAGGGAAGAAGGAGGATCCTGGGAACTACAGGCCGGTCAGCCTCACCTCAGTCCCTGGAAAAATCATGGAGCAGGTCCTCAAAGAATCAATCCTGAAGCACTTAGAGGAGAGGAAAGTGATCAGGAACAGTCAGCATGGATTCACCAAGGGAAGGTCATGCCTGACTAATCTAATCGCCTTTTATGATGAGATTACTGGTTCTGTGGATGAAGGGAAAGCAGTGGATGTACTGTTTCTTGACTTTAGCAAAGCTTTTGACACGGTCTCCCACAGCATTCTTGTCAGCAAGTTAAGGAAGTATGGGCTGGATGAATGCACTATAAGGTGGGTAGAAAGCTGGCTAGATTGTCGGGCTCAACGGGTAGTGATCAATGGCTCCATGTCTAGTTGGCAGCCGGTGTCAAGTGGAGTGCCCCAGGGGTCGGTCCTGGGGCCCGTTTTGTTCAATATCTTCATAAATGATCTGGAGGATGGTGTGGATTGCACTCTCAGCAAATTTGCGGATGATACTAAACTGGGAGGAGTGGTAGATACGCTGGAGGGGGGGATAGGATACAGAAGGACCTAGACAAATTGGAAGATTGGGCCAAAAGAAATCTAATGAGGTTCAATAAGGATAAGTGCAGGGTCCTGCACTTAGGATGGAAGAATCCAATGCACCGCTACAGACTAGGGACCGAATGGCTCGGCAGCAGTTCTGCGGAAAAGGACCTAGGGGTGACAGTGGACGAGAAGCTGGATATGAGTCAGCAGTGTGCCCTTGTTGCCAAGAAGGCCAATGGCATTTTGGGATGTATAAGTAGGGGCATAGCGAGCAGATCGAGGGACGTGATCGTTCCCCTCTATTCGACACTGGTGAGGCCTCATCTGGAGTACTGTGTCCAGTTTTGGGCCCCACACTACAAGAAGGATGTGGATAAATTGGAAAGAGTACAGCGAAGGGCAACAAAAATGATTAGGGGTCTAGAGCACATGACTTATGAGGAGAGGCTGAGGGAGCTGGGATTGTTTAGTCTGCAGAAGAAAAGAATGAGGGGGGATTTGATAGCTGCTTTCAACTACCTGAAAGGGGGTTTCAAAGAGGATGGCTCTAGACTGTTCTCAATGGTAGCAGATGACAGAACGAGGAGTAATGGTCTCAAGTTGCAATGGGGGAGGTTTAGATTGGATATTAGGAAAAACTTTTTCACTAAGAGGGTGGTGAAACACTGGAATGCGTTACCTAGGGAGGTGGTAGAATCTCCTTCCTTAGAGGTTTTTAAGGTCAGGCTTGACAAAGCCCTGGCTAGGATGATTTAACTGGGACTTGGTCCTGCTTTGAGCAGGGGGTTGGACTAGATGACCTTCTGGGGTCCCTTCCAACCCTGATATTCTATGATTCTATGATACATGGCAGAGGGGCATTGCTGGCACATGATGGCATATATCACATTGGTAGATGCGCAGGTGAACGAGCCTCTGATAGTGTGGCTGATGTGATTAGGCCCTATGATGGTATCCCCTGAATAGATATGTGGACAGAGTTGGCAACGAGCTTTGTTGCAAGGATAGGTTCCTGGGTTAGTGGTTCTGTTGTGTGGTGTGTGGTTGCTGGTGAGTATTTGCTTCAGATTGGGGGGCTGTCTGTAAGCAAGGACTGGTCTGTCTCCCAAGATCTGAGAGAGCGATGGCTCGTCCTTCAGGATAGGTTGTAGATCCTTGATGATGCGTTGGAGAGGTTTTAGTTGGGGGCTGAAGGTGATGGCTAGTGGCGTTCTGTTGTTTTCTTTGTTGGGCCTGTCCTGTAGTAGGTGACTTCTGGGTACTCTTCTGGCTCTGTCAATCTGTTTCTTCACTTCAGCAGGTGGGTATTGTAGTTGTAGGAATGCATGATAGAGATCTTGTAGGTGTTTGTCTCTGTCTGAGGGGTTGGAGCAAATGCGGTTATATCGTAGCGCTTGGCTGTAGACAATGGATCGAGTGGTATGATCTGGATGAAAGCTAGAGGCATGTAGGTAGGAGTAGCGGTCAGTAGGTTTCCGATATAGGGTGGTGTTTATGTGACCATCGCTTATTAGCACCGTAGTGTCCAGGAAGTGGATCTCTTGTGTGGACTGGTCCAGGCTGAGGTTGATGGTGGGATGGAAATTGTTGAAATCATGGTGGAATTCCTCAAGAGCTTCTTTTCCATGGGTCCAGATGATGAAGATGTTATCAATGTAGCGCAAGTAGAGTAGGGGCATTAGGGGACGAGAGCTGAGGAAGCGTTGTTCTAAGTCAGCCATAAAAATGTTGGCATACTGTGGGGCCATGCGGGTACCCATCGCAGTGCCGCTGATTTGAAGGTATACATTGTCACCAAATGTGAAATAGTTATGGGTCAGGACAAAGTCACAAAGTTCTGCCACCAGGTTAGCCGTGACAGTATCGGGGATATTGTTCCTGACGGCTTGTAGTCCATCTTTGCTGTTACTGAGCTGTTCAGCTATATTCACCTCTTGGACCAGATCCTGTGCTCTACTTAGAACTAAAAGAAGAATTGCCTCCCCTCTTGTGGGTTCCAGGACTAACTGATCCAAAAAGCAATCATTAATGGTGTTGACAAACTTTATCTCTGCATCCCTTCCTGAGGAGACATACTCAGTCAATGTGGGGATAGTTGAAATCCCCCATTATTATTGGGTTTTTTATTTTGAAAGCCTCTCTAATCTCCCTGAGCATTTCAAAATCACCATCACCATCCTGGTCAGGTGGTTGGTAGTGTATTCTTAATGCTATACTCTTATTATTCAAGCATGGAATTTCTGTCCCTAGAGAATCTATGATACAGCTGTATCTGGTGGCTGGACTTTGTCCTCACCCATAACTATTTCACATTTGGTGACAATGTATACCTTCAAATCAGCGGCACTGCGATGGGTACCCGCATGGCCCCACAGTATGCCAACATTTTTATGGCTGACTTAGAACAGCGCTTCCTCAGCTCTCGTCCCCTAATGCCCCTACTCTACTTGCGCTACATTGATGACATCTTCATCATCTGGACCCATGGAAAAGAAGCTCTTGAGGAATTCCACTATGATTTCAACAATTTCCATCCCACCATCAACCTCAGCCTGGACCAGTCCACACAAGAGATCCACTTCCTGGACACTACGGTGCTAATAAGCGATGGTCACATAAACACCACCCTATACTGAACACCACCCTATACTATACGGAAACCTACTGACCGCTATTCCTACCTACATGCCTCTAGCTTTCATCCAGATCATACTACTCGATCCATTGTCTACAGCCAAGCTCTACGATATAACCGCATTTGCTCCAACCCCTCAGACAGAGACAAACACCTACAAGATCTCTATCATGCATTCTTACAACTACAATACCCACCTGCTGAAGTGAAGAAACAGATTGAAAGAGCCAGAAGAGTACCCAGAAGTCACCTACTACAGGACAGGCCCAACAAAGAAAATAACAGAACGCCACTAGCCATCACCTTCAGCCCCCAACTAAAACCTCTCCAACGCATCATCAAGGATCTACAACCTATCCTGAAGGACGACCCATCACTCTCACAGATCTTGGGAGACAGGCCAGTCCTTGCTTACAGACAGCCCCCCAATCTGAAGCAAATACTCACCGGCAACCACACACCACACAACAGAACCACTAACCCAGGAACCTATTCTTGCAACAAAGCCCGTTGCCAACTCTGTCCACATATCTATTCAGGGGATACCATCATAGGGCCTAATCACATCAGCCACACAATCAGAGGCTCGTTCACCTGCGCATCTACCAATGTGATATATGCCATCATGTGCCAGCAATGCCCCTCTGCCATGTACATTGGCCAAATTGGACAGTCTCTACGTAAAAGAATGAATGGACACAAATCAGACGTCAAGAATTATAACATTCAAAAACCAGTTGGAGAACACTTCAATCTCTCTGGTCACTCGATTACAGACCTAAGAGTGGCTATCCTTCAACAAAAAAGCTTCAAAAACAGACTCCAACGAGAGACTGCTGAATTGGAATTAATTTGCAAACTGGATACAATTAACTTAGGCTTGAATAGAGACTGGGAATGGATGAGTCATTACACAAAGTAAAACTATTTCCCCATGGTATTTCTCCCGCCCACCCCACCCCCCACTGTTCCTCTGATATTCTTGTTAACTGCTGGAATTAGCCTACCTTGCTTGTCACCATGAAAGGTTTTCCTCCTTTCCCCACCCTGCTGCTGGTGATGGCTTATTTTAAGTGATCACTCTCCTTACAGTGTGTATGATAAACCCATTGTTTCATGTTCTCTGTGTGTGTATATAAATCTCTCCTCTGTTTTTTCCACCAAATGCATCCGATGAAGTGAGCTGTAGCTCACGAAAGCTTATGCTCTAATAAATTTGTTAGTCTCTAAGGTGCCACAAGTACTCCTTTTCTTTTTATGATACAGCTGGATTCATTTAAGATTTTACTATATTTGACTCTTTCTTTCACATATGGTGCTACTCCTCCACCTGCAAAACCTACTCCGTCATTCCAATACATTTCATACCCTGGCATTACCATGTCCCATTGATTGCCATCATTCCACCAAGTTTCTGTGTTGCTTGTTGTGTCAATACCCTCATTTGATAGCAGGCACTCAAGTTCACCCATCTTAAAGGGTATGTCTACACTATGAAATAGGTCGAATTTATAGAAGTCGATTTTTTAGGAAGTTATTTTATACAGTTATTGTGTGCGTCTCCACTAAGCGCATTAAATCGGTGGAGTGCGTCCACAGTACCATGGCTAGCATCTACTTTTGGAGTGTTGCACTGTGGGTAGCTATCCCACAGTTCCCGCAGTCTCTGCCGCCCATTGGAATTCTGGGTTAAGCTCCCAATGCCTGATGGGGCAAAAACATTGTCGCAAGTGGTTTTGGGTATAAGTCGTCCGTTGTCCCTCCCTCCGTGAAAGCAATGGCAGACAATCGTTTTGCGCCTTTTTTCTGTGCGGATGCCATGCTGCTTTCAGCAGACGGTGCAGTAGGACTGCTAATTGTCATCATTGAACCACCGCTTCCGCAGCAACTCTGCTCTCCTGAATCCACCTTGCAGGTCCTCAGCCACCGCTTCCGCTGCAACTCTGCTTTCCTGCTCTCCTACAGACGCCATACCATGGCAAGCGTGCAGCCCGCTCAGCTCAGCTCACTGACACCATCGTGTCCTGGTGTTGCTGGCAGCAGACGGTGCAGTAGGCCTGCTAACCATCGTCATCCACTGCAACTCTGCTTTCCTGCAGACTCCATACCACGGCAAGTATGTAGCCCATTCAGCTCACCGCAGCAGTTGTGAGCATTGTAAACACCTCGCGCATTATCCTGTAGTATGTTCAGAACCAGAACCTGCAAAACCAGGCGAGGAAATGACAGCAGCACGGTGACGAGATTGCTGAGGACACGGACATGGACTTCTCTCAAAGTACGGGCCCCAGCAATTTGGACATCCTGGTGGCAATGGGACAGGCCTCGTGCTGTGGAACGCCAATTCTGTGCTCAGGAAACAAGCATAGACTGGTGGGACCGCATAGTGTTGCAGGTCTGGGATGATTGCCAGTGACTGCGAAACTTTCACATGCGTAAGGGAACTTTCATGGAACTTTGTGACTTGCTTTCCCCTGTCCTGATGCGCAAAAATACAAAGATGAGAGCAGCCCTCACAGTTCACAAGTGAGTGGCGATAGCCCTCTGGAAGCTTGCAATGCCAGACAGCTATTGGTCAGTTGGGAATCGATTTGGAGTGGGCAAATCTACTGTGAGGGCTGCTGTGATCCAAGTAGCCAACGCAATCACTGAGCTGCTGCTACTATCAAAGGTAGTGACTCTGGGAAATGTGCAGGTCATAGTGGATGGCTTTGCTTCAATTGGGTTCCCTAACTGTGGTGGGGTGATAGACGGAACGCATATCCCTATCTTGGGACCGGACCACCTTGGCAGCAGCCAGTACATAAACTGCAAGGGGTACTTATCAATGGTGCTGCAAGCACTGGTGGATCACAAGGGACATTTCACCAACATCAACGTGGGATGGCCGGGAAAGTACATGATGCTCACATCTTCAGGAACTCTGGTCTGTTTGAACAGCTGCAGGAAGGGACTTACTTTCCAGACCAGAAAATAACCGTTGGGGATGTTGAAATGCCTATAGTTAACCTTGGGGACCGAGCCTACCCCTTAATGCCATGGTTCATGAAGCCATACACAGGCACCCTGGACAGTCGTAAGGAGCTGTTCAACTATAGGCTGAGCAAGTGCAGAATGGTGGTAGAATGTGCATTTGGATCTTTAAAAGCATGCTGGTGCAGTTTACTGACTCGGTTAGACCTCAGCGAAACCAATATTCCCACTGTTATTGCTGCTTGCTGTGTGCTCCACAATCTCTGTGAGAGTAAGGGGGAGACATTTATGGCAGGGTAGGAGGTTGAGGCAAATCTCTTGGCCGCTGATTACGTGCAGCCAGACACCGGGGCGATTAGAAGAGCACAGCAGGGTGTGCTGCGCATCAGAGAAGCTTTGAAAACCAGTTTAGTGACTGGCCAGGCTATGGTGTGAGAGTTCAGTTTGTTTCTCCTTGATGAAAACCCGCCCCCTTGGTTCACTCTACTTCTCTGTAAGCCAACCGCCCGGCCCCCCCCTTCAATCACTGCTTGCAGAGGCAATAAAGTCGTTGTTTCAAATTCATGCATTCTTTATTAATTCGTCACACAAATGGGGGATAACTGCCAAGGTAGCCCAGGAAGGGTGGGGTGAGGGGTAGGGAAGGACAAGGCCACACTGCACTTGAAAACTTATTGAATGCCAGCCTTCTGTTGCTTGGGCAGTCCTCTGGGGTGGAGCGGTTGGGTGCCAGGAGGCCCGCCCTGCCTTATTCTTGGGCATCTGGGTGAGGAGGCTATGGAACTTGGGGAAGAGGGTGGGCAGTTGCACAGCGGCTGCAGCGGTGGTCTGTGCTCATGCTGCTTTTCCTCCAGTTCAACCATACGCCGGAACATATCAGTTTGATCCTCCAGTAGCTTCAGCATTGCCTCCTGCCTCCTTTCATCACGCTGCCGCCACCTATCATCTTGCTCCTGCCACCTCTCCTTGCGTTCATTTTCTGCTTTCCTGGACTCTGCAATTGTCTGCCTCCACGCATTCTGCTGAGCTCTTTCAGTGCGGGAGAACTGTATGAGCTCAGAGAACATTTCATCGCGAGTGCGGTTTTTTTGCCTTCTTATCTGCACTAGCCTCTTGGATGGAGATGATAGAGGGAGCATTGAAACATTTGCTGTTGAGGGAGGAAAAAAAGGGAGAGTAGTATTTTAAGACACATTTTAGAGAACAATGGGTAGACTCTTTCACGATGAATGGTTTCAAACAGCAGCGCCCTCCTTTCCCATTTCAAGCACTCGTTGGGTTGGCTATTTCATGGTGAATGGTTTGAAACCATTTCAGAGTGAATAGTTTCAAACAGCCGCACCCTCCTTTCCTATACCAAGCACCCATTGGGTTGGCCATTTAAAAGGAGGGGCTGCGGTTTTCGGGTTAACGTCCAGCACAAACCCAACTAAACCACACCCCCGCACCCAGTTCGCTGGGATGATCGCTTCACCCCTCCTCCCACCACGTGACTAGTATCAAGGAAGATCCCTGCCAGCCAAAGGCAAACAGCTTAGCGTGAACGCCCTGCCACCGCATGGCTAAAAGCTTGGATGATTTCTTTTCAGCCACAGGCAAATAGCCCATCAGGAACTGCCACCTCTGAATGTCCCATTAATAAAATTACCCTATTTCAACCAGGTGATCATGAATAATATCACTCTCCTGAGGATAACACAGAGAGATAAAGAATGGATGTTGCTTGAATGCCAGCAAACACCGGGATCATACGCTGCCATGCTTTGTTATGCAATGATTCCAGACTACGTGCTACTGGCCTGGTGTGGTTAAGTGTCCTACCATGAAGGACGGAATAAGGCTGCCCTCCCCAGAAATCTTTTGCAAAGGCTTTGGGAGTACATCCAGGAGAGCTTCATTGAGATGTCTGTGGAGAATTTCCGCTCCATCCCCAGACACGTTAACAGACTTTTGAAGCAACTGTACTGGCCGTGATTGCATCCCAAGTCTTCAGGGCAAATTAATCATTAAACATGCTTGCTTTTAAACCATGTATTATATTTAGAAAGGTACAGTCACCAGAGGTGCCTTCTCTGGCTTCACGGTCTGGGAGGGTATTGGCTCCAGGGTGATAAACAGTTCCTGGCTGTCGGGGAGAACAGTTTCATCCTCCGCCTCATCATCATCTTCCTCGTCCCAAAAATCCTCATCCCTGTTGCGTGAGACTCCCCCCCTCCCCCTTGCAGGAGTCCACGTATGGGGTGGGGTAGTGGTAGGGGCACCACCTAGAATTGCATGCAGCTCATAATAGAAGAGGCATGTCTGGGGTTCTGACCCAGAGTGGCCATTTGCCTGTTTGGTTTTTTGGCAGCCTTGCCTGAACTCCTTAATTTTCATGCGGCACTGCTGCAGGTCCCTGTTATAGCCTCTGTCCTTCATTCCCTTGGAGATTTTTTTCAAATATTTTGGCATTTTGTCTTTTGGAATGGAGTTCTGATAGCATGGCTTCGTCTCCCTATACAGCGATCAGATCCAGTACCTCCCGTTCGGTCCATGCTGGAGCTCTTTTGTGATTCTGGGACTGCATGGTCCCTCTACTGATGAGCTCTGCATGGTCACGCCACGCTGTCCAAACAGGAAATGAAATTCAAAAGTTTCTGGTGCTTTACCTGTGTACCTTGCTAGTGCATCTGAGTTGAAAGTGCTGTCCAGAGCAGTCACAATGGAGCACTCTGGTATAGCTCCCAGAGGCCAATACCGTCGAATTGCATCCACATTACCCCAAATTTGACCTGGTGATGTCAATTTCAGCGCTAATCCCCTCATGGGGGGAGGAATACAGAAATCAATTTTAAGAGCCCTTTAAATCGACAAAAATGGTTTTGTCGTGTGGATGGGTGCAGGGTTAAATCAATCTAACGCTGCTAAATTCGACCTAAACTCGTAGTGTAGACCAGGGCTTAGTATTTAGACTTCTTTCATTTGTATGCAAGCACTTATGAAATTTGTCAATATTTACTTGTCTGCCTTCATGTGATGTAATTGAATGGGACTCTTTTTCGTTGCACTGTTTCTCTTCAGCTCCTAGCTGTACTTTATCAACTTCTAGCCTCTCCTCTTCACTAGGATATAGAGAAACCCCATTAATAGTTCATTAATAGATCTTCCCTAAAGATTACCTCTGACCAAACCATATGCTGCTCTGCACCTGTCAGCTTTCTCCAGCCCATAGTTTAAAAACTTCTCTACAATCCTTTTCAATTTTACATGCCAGCAGTCTTGGTTTAGGTGGAGTCCATCATTCCAGCATCAGCTCCTCTTTTCCTAAAAGGATCCCCAGTTCCTAATAAACCTAAAACTCTCCTCCCTACACCATTGTGTCATCTATCCATTGAGACTCTGCAGTTTTAGCTGTCTAACTGGCCCTGTATGTGGAACTGCAAGCATTTCAGAGAATGCTACAATGGAGGTCTTGGACATCAATCTATTACCTCAAAGCTTAAATTTGGCCTCCAGGACCTCTCTCCTACTTTTCCCTACGTCATTGGTACCTGTCTGTACCACAACCACCGGCTTCTACCCAGCACTGCACCTGTCTCTTTAGATATCTTCGAAGATCCGCAATCTTTGCATCTGGCTGGCAATTCATCATGCGATTCTCCCAATCATCACAAACCAGTTATCTGTATTTCTAATAATCAAATCCTCCATTACTATTGGCATTCTCTTCCTAACAACTGGGATTCCTTCCCCCCAGAGGGGTATCCTCACTGTGAGAGGATACCATGACATCATCTGGAAGGAGGGTCTCAACTATGGGATCGTTTCCCTCCACTCCAATTTGATGTTCTCCTTCCCTGAAACTTTCATCCTCCTTGACAGCACAGAGGCTGTCAGACTGGAGGTGGGGCCACTTTACTGTGTCCCGAAAAGTCTCATCATGTACCTCTTTGTGTCCCTTGGTTCCTCCAGTTCAGCCACTCTCTGGTCTCAAGAGCCCATACTCTGCCTTTGAGGGCCATGAGTTGCTTGTGCCTAATGCACGCATAAGCTACCTACCCACAAGGCAGGTAATCTTACATGCTGCATTCATTGCAATAAACTGGATAGCCTCCTCTCTGCGACTGGACTTCTGCCTGCATTCTTTTTACTCCTGCAGATTTTTTTGCTTTTTTGTTTTGCCAAAGGTGGTTCTTCAAGTGTGTGTCTTCCTCTGTGTGTGTTCCATTCATGGAGTGCATGTGCCCCAAGCACCTGAGACTGGAAAATGTTTTGTTTACAATGTGCATTGCTTTGCAAATGCACCCTACTCTCCATACTCCCAGTCAAGAGTATAAGGCATGGTGAGGACTTACCACCTCTGCAGTTCCTTTCTTCCACCTGTGGTCTGAGATGGAACTTGTCTAGTGTCTGTAGCTTTACTTGGTGTTCTTTTGTTTTATTAGTTTTAAATAGTTGCAAATAGAACTTTGTTAGCTTAGTTTTAGTTTTAGCTAAGCCTCTTACAGAGATTCTTGGGTGCCCTCCATCTCTGGGTACTGGGTACCTAGCATGCCCACAGCCCCAGGTTTCAAGAACTGGGTCCTTTGTCTTTGGACCCTCATAGCCAGTTACAGCCCTGACATATATTTCTGTTGCCTCAGAAAAGCACATATTGCCTCCAACTGTAGCATCTGTGAGACTTCCAGTAGCCAAACTCATCAATCCTGTGAGTTCAGACTTCAAACATTCCTGATGGATTGCTTGATGAGACAAGAGTCCAACCCCAGCCTGTGCCCTTTTGAACACAGTTGTCTCCAGCTCCAGGACCCCTGTAAGCAGAGTTAAGAACTCTAGCAGAAAATGGGAAACACAAAGAGGATAAGAATTAACACCTCCACAACAACATATGTGAGAAACCCACTTCTAAATCCTCAAAGAAAAGGACTTTTTCCCTGACCCACTCAGTCAAGTAAGGCTATGCATTCCAGTACGGGTGTGTCAGGAGTTGAGTACTCATCCCTCAGCACTGAAAACCAAAAAGGTTCAGAGGCTGCTATCTACTAAAGTAGCGGTACTGGGACTGTCGTTGGTACCAGTGAGGAAAAGGAGAATTGGATGCCTCCCTCACTGATGGTACCGATCGACCTGGAGAAGGAATCACTGGTACTGAGAACCACTGCCTGACCAAAACTAGGACCCTGGGGAGAGTATATGAGGCTTGGAAACAATTCCTGCCACTTATCTAGAACCTCTCACCTCACAGGGTCCTAGAGTTTAGGATCCAGCCTGAGCCTGGAAGTCTACACTGCAGGTTTTTAATTGCAGTGCAGACATAACCTGAGAGTGTTCACGAAGGTATTATCAGGAGAGTTTCTGCATCTGTGTCATGAGGACATATTAGTGTTCCCTTACCAGGACAACTGGTTGCTCACAGGGAAGTCATGCTAGGAAGTTCAGGTAACAACTCTATTCTTGGCCTTTTACAATAATTAGGACTCTGAGTAAGTGCAGAAAAGTCCACTATAACCCCATACAGACTATAGACTCTATTGGAACAACTCTGCACTCGGATACTGCCAGGAAATACCTAATTCATGACTGGTTCCAGGCTATGATGATGCTCATCATATCAATGCTGTGGGAGCCCCCAAACAATAGTGAGATTCTGTCTCACCCTCCTAAGCCACATTTTCTCATGTACATGTGAGAGACCTTGGGGGAAACTTTATCTTCAATGTCTTCAGGCTTGGTTACAGACAGCCTCAGTCCCAGACAGACACGGTCTAAAGAGGTTGATTTTGCTCCCCAACAGGATACTAGCCTCACTCACCTACTGGAAAAATATGGAGACAATAGATTCATAGATACTAAGGTCAGAAGGGACCATTCTGATCATCTAGTCCGACCTCCTGCACAGCGCAGGCCACAGAATCTCACCTACCCACTCCTGCGAAAAACCTCACCCAGGTCTGAGCTATTGAAGTCCTTAAATCATGGTTTAAAGACTTCAAGGAGCAGAGAAGCCTCCCTCAAGTCAACCATGCCCCATGCTACAGAGGAAGGCGAAAAACCTCCAGGGCCTCTCCAATCTGCCCTGGAGGAAAATTCCTTCCCCACCCCAAATATGACAATCAGCTAAACCCTGAGCATATGGGCAAGATTCACCAGCCAGATACTACAGAAAATTCTTTCCTGGGTAACTCAGATCCCATCCATCTAATATCCCATCTCAGGGGATTTGGCCTATTTACCCTGAATATTTAAAGATCAATTACTTACCAAAATCCCATTATCCCATCATACCATCTCCTCCATAAACTTATCAAGTAGAATCTTAAAACCAGATAGATCTTTTGCCCCCACTGTTTCCCTTGGAAGGCTATTCCAAAACTTCACTCCTCTGATGGTTAAAAACCTTCGTCTGATTTCAAGTCTAAACTTCCTGGTGGCCAGTTTATACCCATTTGTTCTTGTGTCCACATTGGTGCTGAGCTGAAATAATTCAATATATGTAGGGATTCTGTTCATCTCTCCTCCACCCACCAAAAGTTGATTACAGATGCCTCTCTGTTAGGTCGGGGGAGCCCACCTAGATGAGCACGTATCCCAAGGTACTCTGTGACCAAATGCTATACAGCAAAATGAAAGAGATTTCCCACATGGTGTCAGCATCATCAGTGATCCCCAGAGGGTTCGGGGAGATCCCAACTATGTTGGACTATTTCCTTTCTCTGAAAATGTTTGGATTGTCGTTCAGCTCCTTTCAGGTACACTTAGCAGCTATTACTGCCTTTCAACCCTGGTGGACAACTATGCAATAGTCACCCATCTGGTCTCCATGAGGTTATTTAAAGGCCTTTTCAGAGCCATTTCTCCAGTACTGAAATCAGCCCCAGTATGGGATGGCAATCTAGTTCTATTTGCATTAACAAATCCCCCATTTGAAACTTTGTCCTCATATGCTTTCAGTCATCTATCCATGAATATTGCCTTTCTTGTCACAATTATCTCAACGAGGAGAGTGGAAGAACTGGGAGCCCTTATGGCAGACCCTCTATATACAGTCTTCCATAGGATAACGTTTCCTTAAGATTACATCCCAAGTTTGTTCGAAAGGTGAGCTCAGAGTTCTACCTGAACCATGTCATCCTCTTTACCTGTCTTATAGTCAAAGCCACATGTCAGAAAGAAAAACATGAAGTTCCACACTTTGGAAGCCCGATGACTGGGCTTCCTACCTAGAGAAAACAACATTCCTCAGGAAATCCCCTAAACTATTTGTCTCCTTGGCTGAATGTATGGGAGGAGAAGCTGTCTCCTCATGGAGACTTGCTACATGGATTTCGGGCTACATCTTGCTTTGCTATAAATAGACTTCAATCCTCCCCCACAAGATGGGAAGGTACATTTTACTAGGGCTCAGGCAGCCTCTGTAGCTTTCCTGCAACATATCCCTGTTCTCAAGATATGTAGGGCAGCAATGTTAGCTTTGTGAGACATTATGCCTTGATGCTAGCTTCGACAGCAGGGGCCCCCTTTGGCAAAGTATTTCTTCAGCCGGTGGGTACAGCCAAGTTCCTTGCACCCTCCTCCTTAGTGAATACTGCTTGTGAGTCATCTTGAGTGAAATACATGTAGCAACTACCACTTGAGAAAGAAAGAATGATTACTACCTTATACAGTAATTGGAGTTCTTTGGGATGTGTGGTCCCTATGGGTATGTCTACACTGCAGCTGGGGTGAACCTCCCAGTCATGGGAGACATTAGTGGGGCTTGTGCTAGTTCACTAAAAATAGGTGTGTGGATGTTGCTGTACCATCAGAGGCTCAGGCTAGTTGCCTGAGCTCAAGCCCAGCCTACCCCCTAGATCCAATCTTGGGTAGCTAGCCTGACCCTCTATCAGTGATGCAATGTCCACACTGCTATTTTTAGCGTACTAGATTAAGCCCCACTAGTATGAGTCTGTTTACCCAAGGTGGGAGGCTTGCTCCGAACTGCAGTGTCAACATACCTTATATGTATTCCACCACCACCTCTCCTTCCCTTGAGCTTTGGATCCTTATCCGTAGAATATTCCTTCTAGAAGAGGAACTGGAGTGTGATTGTCTGCACTGCCCTTAAATCCTCAGCTTGGAGCATAAGGAGTAGGGACATTGCTAACAAAAATATTTTGGTCTCAGGCACCACAGTTGCATACACACCTTGAGTGGAATACACACAGGGACCACTCATTATGAAGAACTCCAGTTACTGTATAAGGTAGGTACCCATTCTTTATAAGTCCCCTTCTCATAAATACTCTCATATATATAAAGATTTGCCGGATCAGGGCCTAAGTCTGGAAATGATAACGTTGTGGTTGCTGGGGTAATCTTTACATTGTCCTTTGTGCACATGCATAACAATGTGTTCTTTAATCAAATGCTCTTTTTTCCCCATTGCCTCATTTAGTGCACATATTGGATGATGGTCTGTGTGTAAGACAAATATTCTGAATTTATTTAACTATTTTGTGGTCCCCTACCCCATTCACTGCACATTCTCCAAGCCCACATTTAGACTCTGCCTCATTCACTACATGCCCTCCACTTTATGGAATGGATGAGACTAGGGTTCAAAGTGTGTATGTTGGATGATGTGTGATGAAATTGGCAGGGGATCACACACTGAACAATAAGAATAAAAATTAAACATTGAACAGCGGCCACAATTGAACAAGATTCCATCCAGGCTGCACAATGAATATGATGCTGGGCATCATAAGGCATATTCAGAAAGAGGCAGAATAATGAAGTGCAGACAGCTTTAATTTTGGCATTTCAAGACTTTTGAGAGCTTCGCTTTGCAACCTTAACAATATTTTTACATATTTTTGTATGGAATAATATTGCACAATTTTACATCCTTTGGAGTCTGCCTTATTCCATATTCATCTTCATAAAACTGACAAAAGCAGAATTACACCCACTCACATGATGGTGATTGTGGCTCAGGCTTTCATGCTGCTCTGACCTTCAGACTGTAGACCTTATAGGTCATAAATGATTCACAAAAGCCACTGTAGTGTTAATTTCTTAATTTTGTTGCCATGCCATGCACTCAATATCCTAAAACAACTTTTTTTAAAGCAAATAATCTGGTCACTTCTAAGTGCTTTTTCCTAAACTTTCAGAGGCTCTAATCCAGGGGTAGGCAAACTTTTTGGCCTGAGGGGCACATCTGGATATAAAAACTGTATGGCGGGCTATGAATGCTCACAAAATTGGTGGGAGGGGTTGCGGGCTCTGGGGTAGGGCTGGGGATGAGGGGTTTGGGGTGCAGGAGAGTGCTGGGGTAGGGGGGCTGGGGGCAGGGGGGATTCAGGGGTGCAGGTTTGGGCAGCACTTACCTCAAGCAGCTCCCGGAAGCAGCGGCATGTCCCTCCTCCAGCTCCTATGTGGAGGTGCAGCCAGGTGGCTCTGCATGCTGCCCCATCTTCAGGCACCACCCCTGCAGCTCCCGGAAGCAGCAGCATGCCCCCTATGACTCCAACACGGAGGCGCAGCACCGGCCAGGCGGCTCTGTGTGCTGCCCTGTCCACAGGCGCCGCCCCTGCAGCTCCCTTTGGCCATGGTTCCCAGCCAGTGGGAGCTGTGGGAAGTGACGCTGGGGGTGGGGGCAACATGTGGAGAGAAACCTGGCTGCCCCTATGTGTAGGAGCCGCGCGACAAACCCCTGAACCCGCTCCCTGGCTGGAGCTCGAGAGCCGAATTAAAAGGCCTGATGGGCCGAATGCGGCCCACGGACCGCAGTTTGCCCACCTTGATTCCATTAGTGTGTTGTTGTGTCAGTTTAAATAAATTAATCTGGTTTTGAGTCATAGGGTTGCAGAAAACAACTCAAAAGACAGCACTAGTGTCTGTAGCCCTGAAACCAAAATATTTTCAAAGTGATTGCTTTTCAAAATTGGTGAAAATATTTACTTTTATGCTGCATCTACACTTGGAGTTGGGGCTGTGATTCCTATGGAGTCCAGGCAGGTTTGTACTTGAGACGGCTAGCCCGTGCGACTGTTCACAGCTGCCTGTGCTACTGTGACTATACTATTTTTAATGCATGAGCTCAGTGAGAGCTAGCATAAGTATGTCTGCGTGAGCTAGGAATCACACCCCAAGCTCCAA